>NW_028178884.1:0-7500 GCF_964030765.1 Micromesistius poutassou | reverse complement strand
TATAAACACTCTACTATATCACTAGTGTGTAAAACACTCTCCTATATCACTAGTGTATAAAACACTCTCCTATATCACTAGTGTGTAAAACACTCCCCTATATCACTAGAGTGTATCCCAGGAGTGCGCGTCGGGCCTCACCTGGAGGTACACTTTGTTCACTCCATCCACGTAGTCGGCCACGCGGCCGAAGATGAGGCGTCCGACCCCGGACGTGACCCCGATGCACATCAGCAGCACCTCCTTGTTGGCGTCGGCGCCGAACCGCTCCTCCACGTGCTTCATCTGCAGGCAGCCAATCACAGCCCGTTACCCCCCCCGCTACCATCACTACGACAGCTCAGCCGACCAATACCTGAAGAGCCTGAGGAGGCTGAGGAGCCTGAGGAGGCTGAGGAGCCTGAGGAGGCTGAGGAGCCTGAGGAGCCTGAGGAGCCTGAGGAGGCTGAGGAGGCTGAGGAGGCTGAGGAGCCTGAGGAGGCTGAGGAGGCTGAGGAGCCTGAGGAGCCTGAGGAGGCTGAGGAGGCTGAGGAGGCTGAGGAGGCTGAGGAGGCTGAGGAGCCCGAGGAGGCTGAGGAGCCTGAGGAGGCTGAGGAGCCTGAGGAGCCTGAGGAGGCTGAGGAGCCAGAGGAGCCTGAGGAGGCTGAGGAGCCTGAGGAGGCTGAGGAGCCTGAGGAGCCTGAGGAGCCTGAGGAGGCTGAGGAGGCTGAGGAGCTAGCTACTGAGCGCTGAAGGCGTGGACGTGGCTCACTGGTCCACGGTGTAGACGGTCAGCGGTCCTGGGCCAGCCGTAGCAGGGTTTTGAATAATAATATATATATATATAATCATAATATATATTTATATAAATATTGTATGTATTTTGACCTCTTAGTGCACTTTGTACTGACATATGTGCACAGGACACATCAAAGGAGGATAAATGCATAAATATCTCCCAGGCTGCACTGACACTGTGGGGCCACTGGGGGCCGCTAGTGAGCCATGGAGGGAGAGGAGGAGGAGGAGGAGGAGGAGGAGGAGGAGCAGGAGGAGCAGGAGAACCAGGAGGGGAGGGAGAGGAGCAGCAGGGGGTGGGGGGGGGGGGGGGGGGGGAGAAGGTGTACATGAGACCAACGGTCAGCGTTGACATCAGCAAGACCCCATGTGATCACAGTCACATGACCCAGAAAACACCAGCATCAGCACACACACTTTGTGGGTGTGTGTGTATGTGTTTGTCTTTGTGTGTGTGTGTGTGTGTGTGTGTGTGTGTGTGTGTGTGTGTGTGTGTGTGTGTGTGTGTAAGAGTGCTGCAGGTGACATAGAGTGCAACACGTGGCTTTAACAGCCTGATGTCAACTCTCTTTCCAATGTGTGTGTGTGTGTGTGTGTGTGTGTGTGTGTGTGTGTATGTGTGTATATGCTTGTGATTGCGCAACCACTTTGTGATTGGCACATCACGTGTGCACGTGCGTGCCTGCACTCGTGCCTGTGTGTGTTTGAGTGTGTGTGTGTGTGTTTGTGTGTTTGAGAGTGTGTGTGTGTGTGTGTTTAAGTGTATGTGTGTTTAAGAGAGAGTGTGTGTGTTCTAGAGTGTGTGTGTGTGTGTGTTTGACAGTGTGTGTGTGTGTTTGACAGTGTGTGTGTGTGTGTGTGTGTGTGTTTGACAGTGTGTGCTTGACAGTGTGCGTGTGTGTGTGTGTGCGTGTGTGTACCCACCAGGTGCACGTAGGGCACAAAGTACCCGTAGAGCGCGGCCGGGATGCCGAAGGCCCAGATGCGGTAGCCTAGCGACCGCCAGATGTTGAGGTTGAACACCTGCCTGATGGGCGGGCAGCGGCTGCCCGGGTGCGAGGGGCGGGGCTTGGCGGGGAGGAGGGGCCTGTAGGTGAGGCCGGCCAGCATGAGGATGAACATGAGCACGCTGAGCACCCTCATGGTGTACTGCAGGCCGGCCGTGGCCAGCAGGCGGGACAGGACGAAGGGCAGCGTGATGGTGAAGAAGGAGCTGCCCGCCGTCACGATGCCGTTCACCAGCCCCAGCCGCTTCTTGAAGTAGTGGCCCAGGATCACCAGGCTGGGCTGGTAGGCGAAGGAGCAGCCGCACGCAAACACCACGCCGTAGGTGAAGTACAGCGGGCCCAGAGACCTGCACACACACACAGATAGAGATATAGAGATATTAATACATATAACCAGCACCCAGAGACCTGCACACACACACAGATAGAGATATAGAGATATTAATACATATAACCAGCACCCAGAGACCTGCACACACACACAGATAGAGACATAGAGATATAGAGATATTAATACATATAACCAGCACCCAGAGACCTGCACACACAGATATAGATATAGAGATATTAATACATATAACCAGCACCAGAGACCTGCACACACAGATATAGATATAGAGATATTAATACATATAACCAGCACCAGAGACCTGCACACACAGATATAGAGATAGAGATATAGAGATATTAATACATATAACCAGCACCAGAGACCTGCACACAGAGATATAGAGATATAGATATAGAGATATTAATACATATAACCAGCACCAGAGACCTGCACACACAGAGATATAGAGATATAGAGATATTAATACGTATATAAAGACATGTGAACCAGCACCCAGAGACCTGGACACAGAGAGATAGAGAAATATAAATATATATTCATGTTAATAAATATAAACTCATGTTAACCAGCACCCAGAAACCTGGACAATATATCATGAAATATAATGACATAGTTCATAGATAGAGATAGATAGATATATACGTATATATACACACACATATATATCAATTTATACATACTTCTACTAACAAAGTCTGTTAACATTATATATATATCACTATTATTATACATACATTTTTTATATATATATATATATATATTATACACTATAGAAACTAGTACAACTTAATGTTGCTGTAGCAACGTGAATCCTGTAAATCCTAAAATACTTTCTGTATTTTAACGTGACATGTTACATGTAATAGTACATTAAATATGTTCACAGTACAGTATGTCCCTACAAAATGTAATACTGCACATTAACTCGATTTGGGAGCATCTTATCCCAAGCGCGTGATTGGACGTTTCCCCTTACGTGACAAAGGAGCTGGCGAATAGGCCGATGAAGCCCACGGCGGCCCCGCCCACGGCGGTGACCCGGCAGCCCAGGATGTCGGTGAACACGCTGACGATGGGCGAGCAGAAGAAGATCATCCCCATGGAGAGAGAGCCCACCCAGGCTGGGCGAGAGACATAGACATAGACACACACGACAGACGACAGAGAGAGAGAGAGAGAGAGAGAGAAAAAGAGAGAGAGAGAGAGAGAGAGAGAGAGAGAGAGAGAGAGAGAGAGACAGGGTTAGATTGCACTTATTAATAATATAATTACAGTTATGTTCTGTAGGTGTGTATATATGTGTGTGTCTGTGTGTGTGTCTGTGTGTGTGTCTGTGTGTGTCTGTGTGTGTGTCTGTGTGTGTGTGTCTCTCATCACCATGGGGATGGTCACAACATACCAAATGGTCTCTAGCCACTTCAGTACTCAGTAGTCACAGTACTACAGTACTACAGTATAATCCTACAGTACACTCGTACTATAGCACTACAGACAGTACCTAAAGAAAGTTACCCATCATAACAGTGACTACAGTACTACAGTACTGCAGACAGTACCTATCAATACTAATAAGTAATATTACTTGTTGCTGTATTATTGTAGAACTGTAGTAGTACTGTAGTACCGGGTATTCTAGTACTGAGTAAGGTAGTATTGTAGTGGAGTAGTAGTTCTGGGTACTGTAGTAGTACAGTAGTAGTACAGGTTACTGTAGTAGTACAGTAGTAGTAGTAGTAGTACAGGTTACCGTAGTAGTACCATAGTAGTGCAGTAGTAGTACAGTAGTAGTACAGGTTACTGTAGTAGTACTGTAGTAGTACAGTAGTAGTACTGTAGTAGTACAGTAGTAGTACTGTAGTAGTACAGTAGTAGTACAGGTTACTGTAGTAGTACTGTAGTAGTACAGTAGTAGTACTGTAGTAGTACTGTAGTAGTACAGTAGTAGTACTGTACTACTACAGTAGTAGTAGTACAGTAGTAGTACTGTACTACTACAGTAGTAGTAGTGTAGTAGTACAGTAGTAGTACAGGTTACTGTAGTAGTACTGTAGTAGTACAGTAGTAGTACTGTACTACTACAGTAGTAGTAGTGTAGTAGTACTGTAGTAGTACAGTAGTAGTACTGTAGTAGTACAGTAGTAGTACAGTAGTAGTACTGTAGTAGTACAGTAGTAGTACTGTAGACAGAGCCGTTCCACGGGGGGGACTCCCTCGGAGACAACAGGAAATGACTGTTCTGCGGCCGCGGCTCCGTCGGCAGACAGGAGGATTCCGGGCCGAAGCGGCGCTGCTGCAGCGCGGCCGCGGGCGCCGGCAGAGCTGCGCTAAGTCGTCTGTCTGCCGCGCTTAGCCTAGCTGCTATTACTGCTGCCCTGAACCCACTGACCCCCTGCTAGCCGCCGCCGCCGCCGCCGCCACCCAGGGAGCAGCGCTAACGCAGGGTTAGCGCGGCCGTGGCGGGGTGGTAGTGGGGTCGTCGTAGCGGTTACAGTAGCGGTTACAGTAGCGGCTACAGTAGCGGTTACAGTAGCGGTTACAGCAGCGGTTACAGCAGCGGCTACAGTAGCGGCTACAGTAGCGGCTACAGTAGCGGCTACAGTAGCGGTTACAGTAGCGGTTACAGCAGCGGTTACAGCAGCGGCTACAGTAGCGGCTACAGTAGCGGCTACAGTAGCGGTTACAGTAGCGGTTACAGTAGCGGCTACAGTAGCGGCTACAGTAGCGGTTACAGTAGCGGTTACAGTAGCGGTTACAGCAGCGGTTACAGCAGCGGCTACAGTAGCGGCTACAGTAGCGGTTACAGCAGCGGTTACAGTAGCGGTTACAGTAGCGGCTACAGTAGCGGCTACAGTAGCGGCTACAGTAGCGGTTACAGTAGCGGTTACAGCAGCGGTTACAGCAGCGGTTACAGCAGCGGCTACAGTAGCGGCTACAGTAGCGGCTACAGTAGCGGCTACAGTAGCGGCTACAGTAGCGGTTACAGTAGCGGCTACAGTAGCGGTTACAGTAGCGGCTACAGTAGCGGTTACAGTAGCGGCTACAGTAGCGGTTACAGTAGCGGCTACAGTAGCGGCTACAGTAGCGGCTACAGTAGCGGCTACAGTAGCGGTTACAGTAGCGGTTACAGTAGCGGCTACAGTAGCGGTTACAGTAGCGGCTACAGTAGCGGTTACAGTAGCGGCTACAGTAGCGGATACAGTAGCGGCTACAGTAGCGGTTACAGTAGCGGCTACAGTAGCGGTTACAGCAGCGGTTACAGTAGCGGCTACAGTAGCGGCTACAGTAGCGGCTACAGTAGCGGTTACAGTAGCGGTTACAGTAGCGGCTACAGTAGCGGCTACAGTAGCGGTTACAGTAGCGGCTACAGTAGCGGTTACAGCAGCGGCTACAGTAGCGGCTACAGTAGCGGCTACAGTAGCGGCTACAGTAGCGGCTACAGTAGCTTCCGTCCCCATCCCTGAGAGGAGGTGACGTGTTGTGTGATGTTCCAGTAGCTTCCGTGTCCTCCTGACGGCTCTCCTCTCCCACCAGATCAGAGCTCTGGTTCTAGAAGCGGTTCCGTCCAGGAGCCTACAGACCCTGGTGCTTTCTAGGAGACCGGACCCGCCCGCGCCCCCCCCCCCCCCCCCGCGCCCCCCCCCCCCACCGGTCTGGAGTGGAACCGTCGCCATCAAGGACGCCTCATCGTTATGTCTACTGCACACCGGAAGTAAACCACCTTTTTTTCTCCGTCCTCTCTTTCACCCCGCCAACCTGATGAATAGGCCACGCCCACTTATGTCGTCATGGTAACCACTTCAGGTCAAGGAAGAGCGGCCATTCTTTGGCCTTTCCAAACTTTTTCCGGATTCCAAACCGATTCACGTTCGAGTCGAAGTACTCGTCTGGAACGGCAGCCACAGTCACATGTTGGTGGAAAAGGGGTGCGAAAAGTGTGTGTGCGTGTGTGTGTGTGTGTGTGTGGGGGGTGGGTGGGGGGGGGGTGTTATTGTGGTTCCATTAGCTACTGTGGGCCATATGTGTGTGTGTGTGTGTGTGTGTGTGTTTGCAGAGGTCAGAACGGTGTGGTCTGGTTTCCCAGAGAACCTCTAGAACAACAAACAAGCCAGCGTGCGTAAGACCGCGGCGCGGCGGGCAAACAAACCCCGCCCTCCTCGTGTTAGCATATTAGCCGCCAGGCTGCGCCATTAACGGGAGTCAACGGAAACCAGCTAATGGAGCGCGGCATCGCTAGCCCTGGCAGCTGAGCGCGCGGCCAGCTGGAAAACAAACAGCATGGAGGCTAGCACTTAGCACCGCTAGCTGTTAGCTCCATGCAAGGTAGCGCTTAGGTGACTTAGAATTCTTTGTTGTTGCAGAACTTCTGGATGGGGGAGGAGGGGAGGGGGGGGGAAGGGGTGGGGGTGGGTGGGGGGTGGGAGACGTTTCAGACACTGGGCGGAAAACCAAGGCTGCAAGGGGCGGAGCTACGCTTGACTTCCTGTTTCGGAGATGCACTACCTCCGAAAAACGTGAATGGAGCCTTCGGAGTCTGAGTGCTTGTGTACGCGGTGTTCATTTGAAAAAACCTTTAGTGAAAACATGTGCGGTCCCACCAATGAGCTCCTTGCAGCTCACTGCCTCCAGCAACATGATTGGTCAGAACAGATATGAAGCAAAGAGAATGAAGGGCTTGTGTGTTTGTTTAGATCACAGCTCATCGGGCTCAGACGTTCATCCCGATCTCATCTGTGGGATAAGGTCTGCCAGACCAGACTGAACCGGTTCCACAGCAGACTGGAGCAGGTCCAGACCAGACTAAACCGGACCGGACCAGAATACACCTGAGCTGTCACCGCCAATGAGCTTAAGGGCCGAGTTTGGACCCGATGCTCTGGTCTGCTGAGAGAGAGAGAGAGAGAGAGAGAGAGGGAGAGGGAGAGAGAGGCAGGGAGAGAGAGAGAGAGAGAGAGAGAGGGAGGAACACAGAGGGAGACAGACAGAGGGAGAACGAGGGCGAGAGAACGAGGGATTAGAGAGAGGGGGAGGAAGAGGAGAAAAAGAACAAGTGGGAAATAGAGAAGGAGAGAGAGGAGAGAGAGGAGAGGGAAGGAGGGAAGAAGAGAGGGAGGGAGACAGAGAATGAGAGAGACAGAGAGAGAGAACATGAGAGAGAGAGAGAGAACATGAGAGAGAGAGAGAACATGAGAGAGGGAGAGAGAGAGGGAGAGGGAGAGAGAGAGAGAGAGAGAGAGACAGCTGCACAGTAAAGAATTCCAGATGTGTGTTTATGGTGAATACTGTAGTTGTGCGAATGCCAGAGCCTGGATTATATCCTGGCTCTGGCATCCTGGCCCCATCCCCCTCCCTCTCTCTCCCTCCTTC
>NW_028178885.1:10000-12906 GCF_964030765.1 Micromesistius poutassou | reverse complement strand
TAACCATCACTAGGTTAACCCATTCCCCGTATACACTAACCATCACTAGGTTAACCCATTCCCCGTATAGACTAACCATCACTAGGTTAACCCGTTCCCCGTATACACTAACCGTCACTAGGTTAACCCGTTCCCCGTACACAACAAAGTACTGTTTTAAGTGCAGTGTAGAGGCTATTCACAGACAGTTTGTTTCAAGGTGAGAGCGGCATTGCGAAATCCATGCGTGTCAAATATGATTCTAACCATTTCATAATCGCAATACACTGAACCAGAGCATGGAATGGGCTACGTTGTCCACCTGGATAGTCGTGCCCTTTGGACAGACACGACAAAGTAAAGCCTTTATTGTGTGGGGAAACATTAACATTATAGCGTTGAGTGAATTAACCATTACGTGAATTAAATTACGCGTTCCTCTGGGTTTGAAACATCGTCGGAAAAACAATTTGGATTATTTTTCCACCAAACAAAAAAAAAAACACACACAACCTATTTAAACATTGAGCGCATTGGGATGTCTGAACGCGAAACGTCATCCTACATATTTAATCACCTATTTAATCCCCCGCTCCACATCCACTCCGTCGGTAACCGACGGGTCGACCCTTTTAAGGTCATTCCGGTGGCAGTGCGCAACACGTGGCGGGTCACGAAGCCGCCAAAACCAACAACAACAACAACAAGGAGAAGGGAAGCGGCGTTCACCTGATCTGGCGTCTCGGGGTCACCTTAGGGCGCGCGACCGAAACGCGCGCATGAGTGGCGCATGAGTGGCGCGTGTGTGCGCGCGTATGCGTGTGTGTGTGTGTGTGTGTGTGTGTGTGTGTGTGTGTGTGTCACCTTGTTGCCGGCAGCGGGAACTCCTGGGCACTGCGCGCGCGCGCGCGCGCGCACTCACGCGCACTCACGCGCTCCGGTCCACATTCCATCACCCCGCGCCTCGCGCCTCGCTTTCCCCGCCGGCGCCAAAAAAATCAGATGCCGTGGTCGCAGTCCACGTCACGGCAGATGTACCAGAGGATGACGTAGAGGATGAGGAGGATGGCGAAGATGAAGAGCGCCACGAGGACCGCCTTGCACAGCGGCGAGATGAGCGCGTGCATCTCTCCTCCCCGCTGCTGCCGCTGCTGCTGCTGCGGCGCATGCATGCAGCCCCCCGGCACGCGACGCGACGGGGAGGGGAGAGGAGGGGGGGAGGGGAAGGGAGGGGGGGGGGAGAGCAGTTGTGGTTGGGTGTCTTTCCCGCGCGCTCGCTCGCGCTCTCTCTGTTAGTCTCTCTCTCTCTCTCTCTCTCTCTCTCTCTCTCTCTCTCTCTCTCTCTCTCTCTCTCTCTCTCTCTCTCTCTCTCTCTCTCTCTCTCTCTCTCTCTCTCTCTCTCATCAACAGGTTATGACGCGAATGATCCTCTTCTCATTCATCACACGCACACACACACGCGCGCACGCACACACGCACGCGCATACACAGTCGCGTGCTGTCGTTTCATGACCTTGTGTGTGTGTGTGTGTGTGTGTGTGTGTGTAGTGACCACATGATCTCCTGAATCGATGAAATTATCAATAAGTTAAATAAAATAGATCTCTGTCTCTCTCTCTCTCTGTCTGTCTCTCTCTCTCTGTCTGTCGCTGTCTCTCTCTCTCTCTCTCTCTCTCTCTCTCGCTGTCTCTGTGTGTGTGTGTGTGTGTGTGTGTGTGTGTGTGTGTGTGTGTGTGTGTGTGTGTGTGTGTGTCTCTCTCTCTGTCTGTCGCTGTCTCTCTCTCTCTCTCTCTCCCCCCCCTCTCTCTTTCTCTCTCCCTCCATCTCTCTCTCTCCTCCCCCCTCTCTCTCTTTCTCTCTCCCTCCATCTCCCTCTCTCTCTCCATCTCTCCCTCTCTCTCTCTCTCTCCCTCTCTCTCTCTCTCTCTCTCCATCTCTCTCCCTCTCTCACTCCATCTCTCTCTCTCTCAATTAAGGCTACGTTAATTGAGAGGTGAGGAGCTGACCCGCTTCGCCTCTGCTGTAGCCTACTGCTGCGAGTGGGGGAAAAAACGTGTTGCGCGCGCCGCGTTCGACGCTAGAGGGCGCCAGAGTTCCGCCCCTTTTTTCCCCCACACCTCTTTAATCGCGTCCTCCTCGCTTCAACTTAAGTAAACTTAGTTAGTTTAAACGTAGTTCTCGTGTGTAGGCTAACGTGAGTTTGTCTCTCGGGCCGCCACGTGGTAGCCCACGTCACACACGGCACCTATGACACCTTCGGGTGAAAGTTGGGTAAACTTTGAAGTCGGCACTTAGTCAGCGATAAGAGGGGCGCTGCTTTGCTTCAACCACACCCAAATACGTCTCTCTCGGTTGGCAGTAACGAGGAGGCTAGGCTAGGGAGCCCGGATCGTTACGTTATCCCGGTCTACCACTAAGAAGCTTCCGGTTGTGCTTATCCCAATGAGCTGTGGTCAGTCAACAAACAGCACCCGGAGCTAAAGGAAGATAAACAAATAAAGACACGGCTAAAATACAACAGAGGTTTTTTTTTTTTTAGGAAGATGAATCCAAAAATATCTAACAGACACAGATACCGCCTTACCGGAAGTCCCGCCCTCTTGCCCATAACGCTCATTGGGTGCATCGCCGCTCCGACAGTGAGTGAGTGAAAACGCCCAGGTCGGATCGCGTAACCAGACACCGAGCGCGCAGCTCTGCCCTCAGTCAGAGAAAAAGTCGAGCCACACTGCCACCCAACCGACCATTGTGACGGATGATACGACCCACATAACCCGCAAGAACTCTTTCCTCCGAGGGCTTTTCGTTCGTTACTCCGACACAGTTTTGCAAAACAAAACAAAACTTTTCAAAAACTTTGGCCACCATGAAGTTTTGTCTGTGGATCGCGGCTCTTCTGCTGGTCGTCGTGGGCACCAACGCAGGTA
>NW_028178885.1:0-5000 GCF_964030765.1 Micromesistius poutassou | reverse complement strand
AACTCGATCTCATGGATGCCTTCGGATTGGGTAAGAGATAATGAACCCTGAAAATTACAAAACAGACCAAACAAATGTTATCTCTCTGTGCAGCAAAACGTTGTGCAACACTTAGCCTGAAATGACCTGGACATGACACCAGCTAGTTTAGAATTCCAATGGCTGTTGTTGCCCCATCACAGTTATAGACATAGTTGCATTTGATCATTTTAGATTTGTTTGATCTGTAGTTATATGTAGTTATATTATAGACAGCTGACTCTTTGTCTTTTCTTTCTTTTTCTTTACGACTCTGTCAGACCCAGAGCCAGAGACGGAGAAGCCCAAGAAACCCTCCTCAGGTGGTGGTACGTGAGCAGAAAACTATTAGAATGTATTAAATATATATATGATTATTTATCAAAAACGGCGCGATGAAATACACAACAAACCTCTGCTTCTCCCAGGTGGTGAACTCGATCTCCTGGACGCCTTCGGGCTCGGTAAGGAAAGATGTGCATTAAAATTCCAAAACAGACAAAAATAACGCTATATATACAGTATGTATAGCATATATGTTAATGCTCTATCGGCTAGCAAAACGTGTGGACGTATCTGAAGGCAACGCGGATCAATATTCAAATCAATAACGCTATCGATAGAACCACATCCTTTAACTGATATGTTCTACAAGTAACGCAGAAGCTGTGTACCGTTCCAGTGGCGTACTTATTGTAGTTTGTCTTGAGTCAAAAGATCTTCATCTCCTTTTCTTTTATGATTCCTTCAGACCCAGAGCCCGAGAAACCCAAGAAACCAACGACAGGCGGCGGTGGTAAGTTGGCAAACAAACATGCGTTAAAGATATGTGTATATATAAACAATACTTCACGTGTTTAAGATATATATATATATATTTATATATATCCCATAGATATACATGTGATTATTTATCAGCAACGTTCAACAAAGCTCGAAAGTTATTTTTAGTAGGTGTGCAAGTTAACGTTTTCTTACATGATATATTTTTTATATATATATATATTTTTTTTTTATATACCAGTATGTATTTTTTTATTTTTTATATATATATATATATTTTTATATACCAGTATGTATTTTTTTAATATATATATACCAGTATGTATTTATTTTTATTTTCTTTTGTAATATATATATTTTTTATATTTTATTTATAAAAATAAATAAAATGTAACTTCAAAGAGCACATGACAAACAGCCAACTCTTCTTCACCACAAGTCACAGTGAGGCTGGAAGGTCCCACAACTCGGTTTGTTGTGTACAAAGTACACAAGTATTAATAATTATTATTACAAGTATTAATACGTATTCCTTCCACCTTCTGCGTCACCAGACGACGGTGGATTTGATCTATTCGATGCTCTCGGTCCAGGTAAAGAAGCAGAGCTTTTTCTAGAACAGAACTCTCGCGGGGAAGCGATCATGTCTGTCTGGTGTCTGGTGTCGGGTGTTTGTATGGTGCAGAGTAAAAAATTTGGTTTTTTTTTGCAGCTTTTTTTGTCGGTGATGGGCTCTATCGCTTTGTCTTCTTCCATTTCCTTAGCCTCACAGCATAATTGATATTGTGACCCTCATAGCAGACCTATTTTGGCTGCTAAAGTCATATTTTATATACATAAAATATATATAAAATAAACATAAAATATGTAAATAAGTGGAACTAAAAACAAAAGTGAATTCTGATATGAATGTTTGCCCACATTCTGTGGGGAAAAAAAGTAAAAATAAATAAATAAAAATAAATCTCATGGACGCCTTCAGACTCTGTAAGAAAGAAATGTGCAATACATTTCCAAAACACTAACAGACGAAATAATTCTATATTTATATAGCATATATGCTAATAGCTCTATCGCTAGCAAAACGCTTCCCTCCTGTTCTTCAATCCAAAGTCGCAATGTGTAACGTTTAAATGACCGGGACGTATTGGAAGGCAATGCTGAAATCAATATTGAAATCAATAACGCTATCTCTATAACCACATCCTTTAACTGATATGTTCTACAAGTAATGCAGAAGCTGTGTACCGTTCCAGTGGCGTACTTATTGTAGTTTGTCTTGAATCAAAAGATCTTCATCTCCTTTTCTTTTATGATTCCTTCAGACCCAGAGCCCGAGAAACCCAAGAAACCAAAGACAGGCGGCGGTGGTAAGTTGGCAAACAAACCGTTAACATGTGTTAAAGATATGTATATATATATATATAAACAATATATATATTTATTTATTTATTTTCTTTTTTTGTCCATCTATTTACATATATACAGTATATATATATATATTTTTTTAATATATATATATATACCCGTATGTATTATTTAAATATATTATATATTTAAACGCAGACTCTCTCAGTCATGTGCAAAAAAAAAACGCCAGAAA
Organism: Micromesistius poutassou; assembly: GCF_964030765.1. Classification (NCBI taxonomy): domain Eukaryota; kingdom Metazoa; phylum Chordata; class Actinopteri; order Gadiformes; family Gadidae; genus Micromesistius; species Micromesistius poutassou. The sequence goes on along the minus strand of NW_028178885.1, from coordinate 2,596 downwards.
AAATAAAAATGTAACTTCAAAGAGCACATGACAAACACGGCCAACTCTTCTTCACCACAAGTCACAGTGAGGCTGGAGTCTGGACCACAACTCGGTTTGTTGTGTACAAAGTACACAAGCAGTATTAGTTATTATTATGTATTAAGTATTAATACGTATTTCTTCCACCTTCTACGTCACCAGACGACGGTGGATTTGACCTAGGCGACGCTCTCGGTCCAGGTAAAGAAGCAGAGATTTTCTAGAACAGAGAGAGCTTTTCTAGAACAGAACAAACTTTTCTAGAACAGAACTCTCGCGGGGAACCAGTCACGTCGGTGTCTGGTGTTTGCATGTTGCAGAGTAAAAAATTTGTTTTTGTTTGCTGTTTCTTCTGTCGGTTACGGGCTTGCTGCTTGCTGTGTCTTCTTTTATTTCATTAGCCTCATAGACTAATTGATATTGTTTGCCTATCGTTAGCAGCCATAATTTGGCTGCTAAAGTCATATTTTTAGCCAAATTGTGATATCTAACTCAACCTTTTTTTTTTTAAACGCTGCTGATTCACTGCGCCTCATTGGCTGCATCCTAAGCCAATCAGAGAAGCTTCTTCCGTTCCATAATCAAAATCTGCCCAAGTCGTCTATCGGACTTTGGGCACGGCCAATTATCCTAAGAGGCTAACGGTGTGCATCGCATTGATCAACTAATCGATCGCTTTGTGATTCTTGGTTTCTGCGTGCGCTTCTTGGAGATCAACTCTTGTCTTGTTCTGTGAGTCATTGGCGATTTGGTTCCTTGGTTCTTCTTTGGTTCTTGCGGTGGGGTTTGAACTCCATTTCAAGTCTCAAGTCTTCAATTTCTAGATCATTCTCCACACGCTAAACGTCTTGTTTCCTCTCCTCCTGACCTTTGACCCCACAGACCCCAACCCCAAACCAGCCGTTCCCCCGAGTACCGGCGGAGGTGAGTCACTCAACCTTCCGTCCTAGAGAACCACCAATCATAGAACCACGACGACGGTTCCATAGAACCGAGGGGTTCTCTTTAGAACCGGCAGAGGTCTGTACGAACTCGGCGTTCGTGCGCCGTGGGAAACGTATTTACGGTCGTACGATTAGCGATAGCGTTAGCGATAGCGTTAGCGTTAGCGATAGCGTGTCGCTCACGTGCGTGAACAAGCTAGAAGCGGTTGTGTGTTACGCGTTAAGCTGAACTTAAAAGTGTGTGAGAAGAGTGTTAACTGTGTTAAAACTTAAACTCACTTAAAAAAAAAAGGTGTATACATGTTCTACCGCCAGGCGTGACTGCGGTTAGCCGCTACTCAAGCCGTTTGGAAAAGCTGCCCCCTTCTGACATCACAAGTGGGCGTGTCTCCACCTAGACGACGCCCACTACACTACACTCCCACTTGTGATGTCATAAGGGGGCAGATTTTCCAAAACCTGGTGGTTATGTCCTTAAGGGTGGGACCTGAACTTAAGTGTGGAGCTGAACTTAAAAGTGTGTGTGTGTGTGAGTGTTAGAAGAACTTAACTGCGTTGACTTTAGCCAGGGGATAACTCATGTTGTGTCTCAGAGTTGTGAGCCGTTCTCTTGCGTCTCGTCTGCAGGAGGAGCAGGAGGAGGAGCAGGAGGAGGAGCAGGAGGAGCAACAGGAGGAGGATTTGACGATTCGGATCTGTGGGACGACTCCAAAGGAGAGCTGAAACCTGAAGGAGGAGGTAGGATGCTGCAAGTTACTTAAAAAAAAAAAGTAATTCGTTATTACAGTTACTAGTTACTTCTCCCAAAAAAGTAACTGAATGAGTTTACTGGGTTGTGAATTATTTTTAAAAAAAAGTTATAAAAAATATTTAAAAAAAGTTAGGTTATAAAAGTAACTAGTTACTGTGGAAAAGTACATAAAGTAAGTTACATTTTCATTAGTCGCCGCCCACAATCGAAATAGAAAAAAATGCCTTCATGCTCACTTCTGGTGGAATAGGGAGTGAGGGGATAGGGAGTGAGGGAATAGGGAGTGAGGGACTAGGGAGTGAGGGGATAGGGGAAGAGGGACTAGGGAGTGAGGGGATAGGGAGTGAGGGGATAGTGAGTGAGGGGATAGGGAGTGAGGGGATAGGGAGTGAGGGGATAGGGAGTGAGGGGATAGGGAGTGAGGGGATAGGGAGTGAGGGAATAGGGAGTGAGGGGATAGGGAGTGAGGGACTAGGGAGTGAGGGGATAGGGAGTGAGGGACTAGGGAGTGAGGGACTAGGGAGTGAGGGGCTAGGGAGTGAGGGGCTAGGGAGTGAGGGGATAGGGAGTGAGGGAATAGGGAGTGAGGGGATAGGGAGTGAGGGGATAGGGAGTGAGGGGATAGGGAGTGAGGGACTAGGGAGTGAGGGGATAGGGAACGACGTCCACCACAGCTACCCTTCTGCGTGTTAGCTTAGTCCGTGGTGGCAGATGGAAGTGGTTACTCTACTACTGCTCTGCTCTCTCTCTCTCTCTCTCTCTCTCTCTCTCTCTCTCTCTCTCTCTCTCTCTCTCTCTCTCTCTCTCTCTCTCTCTCTCTCTCTCTCTCTCTCTCTCTCTCTCTCTCTCTCTCTCTCTCTCTCTCTCTCTCTTTCCCTCC
>NW_028178886.1:0-15579 GCF_964030765.1 Micromesistius poutassou | reverse complement strand
AGAGGTGTCTTGCTTCGTCCTAAAGGGGCTATCCCGCTCGTTACACGGCTACTTGCCAAAACAAAAAAAGAAATTCACACTGTGTGTCTTTTTACAATTTATTTGTTACCAGCATTCGTAGTGTTGATCAGCAGAGAAATAGTCCGCCAAAGACGTTGACGTCGCTTAGCAACCGAATCCGCTGGGGTTAATAAGTTACCAGACTACTTGTGGAGTGATACAAAAAAATAATAATAATAATAATGAATGAAAAAAATCCACTTTCCTTGACAGGTCATTATATGCTTAGCAACGGTCATTATTGGAAAATAATAAGTCGGGAAGGCCCACTTTATTAATATATATACTAATATGTACTAATATACACTGCACCAGCACTATATTCTATTCATATATACTATATTAATATATACTAAGGCATACCAGCCCAACACTATATTCTATTCATATATACTATATTCATGTATACTATATTAATATATACTAAGGCATAGCAGCCCAACACTATACTATACTTAGATATGCTACTATTTCCCAGCCCAACACTATACTAATGTGTGTAGAGAACCAGGCAGTGGCTGAATGCGTTGTGCTGATATTGGATATTGAGAGCAGAGCTACAGTGAAGATGAAGGCTGTTATTATTCAAGTGTATTCAATCTTAGTTATAGTATATTTATATTCTGTTGGTTTCGTGTTTCCAGGAAGAAGTTTAAGACCCGGTCTGGGGACACCGTGCGCCTCATGGATCTCCTGGACGAGGGACTGAAGCGCTCCATGGACAAGCTGCTGGACAAGGAGAGGGACAAGGTTCGAGTTAGCTCTAGCTATGCTAACAGTATGTACCTGTTATGTCCAGAGGAGCGATAGCTAGGTTAGCTTTAGCTGTGCTAGCTGTTTCTAGGTAAACTGTCGCTATGCTCACTGTAGCTAGCAAGCACCTGTTGTACTCCTGGTGTTTTGAGTCCAGAGGGGCTATGCTAAGTTAGCGGTAGCTACGCTAACGGTATGTCCCTGTGGTTCTCCAGGTGCGGAGACCAGAGGAGCAATGCCAGGTTAGCGGTAGCTATGCTATGCTAGGTTAGCGGTAGCTATGCTAGGTTAGCGGTAGCTACGCTAAGAGTATTTCGATGTGGTTCCCCAGGTGCTGAGCCCAAGGGAGCTATGCTAGGTTAGCGGTAGCTATGCTAACAGTATGTCGATGTGGTTCTCCAGGTGCTGACCCCGGAGGTGCTATGCTAGGTTAGCGGTAGCTATGCTAGGTTAGCGGTAGCTAAGCTAACGGTATGTCCCTGTGGTTCTCCAGGTGCTGACCCCGGAGGAGCTGACCCAGGCCCAGCGGTCGGTGGCGTTCGGCTGCATTAAGTACGCCGACCTCTCCCACAACCGCATCAACGACTACGTGTTCTCCTTCGACAAGATGCTGACGACCGCGGGAACACCGCCGCCTACCTGCTGTACGCACTCACACGCATCAGGTGAGTGGCCTCCACATAGAGTACTCTGCTTCCTCAGCCTAAAGTACTGCCGGGAGAAACCTCCTTCACAGTAAAAGTCAGCGTAAGATTCCTCCCTTAAGACCCCTCATTCAAAGTAAAGGTCCTCTGTTCAGAAAACCCAGTCCTCTGGTGACAGCAATCCTCCAGAGTAAAAGTCCTCTGGGGAGAACACTCCTCCAGAGTAAAAGTCCTCTGATGAGAACACTCCTCCAGAGTAAAAGTCCTCTGGTGACCACACTCCTCCAGATTAAAAGTCCTCTGGTGACCACACTCCTCCAGAGTAAAAGTCCTCTGGTGACCCCTGTCCTCCAGAGTAAAAGCCCCCCCGCAGAGCCCCGCTGCAGTAACGGTCCCCATTGTTGTCCTCTAACCCTCTCCCTGGTGGTCCTCAGGTCCATCTCGCGGCTGGCCAGCCTGGACGGCGGGGCGCTGGCGGCGGCGGCGGCCTCCACCCCCATCCTGCTGGACCACGAGAAGGAGTGGAAGCTGGGCAAGTGCATCCTGCGCTTCCCCGAGGTGCTGAACAAGATCCTGGAGGACCTGCTCCTGCACGGCCTGTGCGACTACCTGTACGAGCTGGCCACCACCTTCACCGAGTTCTACGACAGCTGCTACTGCGTGGAGAAGGACCGGCAGACCGGTACGTCTGGGGCCGGGGACCCCCGGGCCCGCCTGGGGTTCTGCTCTGGGTTTGATCTCCTCTGTTGACTCTTTGGTGACTGTTGTTAACCCCTCGCTCTCTCTCTCTGTCTATGTCTCTCTTCCTCCCTCTCTCTCTCTCTCTCTCTGTCTCTCTGTCTCTCCCTGTGTGTTTTTCTCTCTCTCTCTCTCTCTCTCTCTCTCTCTCTCTCTCTCTCTCTCTCTCTCTCTCTCTGTGTCTCTCTCTCTCTCTCTCTCTCTCTCTCTCTGTGTCTCTCTCTCTCTCTGTGTGTCTCTCTCTCCCCTCCCTCTGTCACTCTTTTTTCTCTCTCTCTGTGTGTCTCTCTCTCCCCTCCCTCTGTCACTCTTTTTTCTCTCTCTCTCTGTCTCTCTCTCTCTCTCTCTCTCTCTCTCTCTCTCTCTGTGTGTGTCTCTCTCTCTCCCCTCCCTCTGTCACTCTTTTTTTCTCTCTCTGTCTCTCCCTGTGTTTTTCTCTCTCTCTCTCTCTCTCTCTCTCTCTCTCTCTCTCTCTCTCTCTCTCTCTCTCTCTGTGTCTCTCTCTCTCCCCTCCCTCTGTCACTCTTTTTCTCTCTCTCTCTCTCTCTCTCTCTCTCTCTCTCTCTCTCTCTCTGTGTCTCTCTCTCTCCCCTCCCTCTGTCACTCTTTTTTTCTCTCTCTGTCTCTCCCTGTGTTTTTCTCTCTCTCTCTCTCTCTCTCTCTCTCTCTCTCTCTCTCTCTCTCTCTCTGTGTCTCTCTCTCTCCCCTCCCTCTGTCACTCTTTTTTTCTCTCTCTCTCTCTCTCTCTCTCTCTCTCTCCCCCCTCCCTCTGTCACTCTTTTTTTCTCTCTCTCTCTCTCTCTCTCCCCCCTCCCTCTGTCACTCTTTTTTTCTCTCTCTCTCTGTCTCTCCCTCTCCCTGTGTGTTTTTCTATGTGTCTGTGTCTCTCTCTCTCTCTCTCTCTCTCTCTCTCTCTCTCTCTCTCTCTAGGTGAGGTGGTGACGGTGAACATGTGGAGGATGCTGCTGTGTGAAGCCACGGCGACCATCATGGCGAAGGGCTTCGACATCCTGGGCATCACGCCCGTCAGCAGGATGTGATGTCGCCGCTCGCAACTCTCGCAATAAATACTGAAACCCACTCCTCCGCTCCGGATCGCCTTCTTGAGAACGGTTCTGCCGCCGGCGTTCCGTTCATCGTTGATCCTCCTTTTAATGGTGTCATCTCTCACTCTCTTATGGGTGACCTTGTCGCCGGAGTGTTCTATCGCTCTCTCCGAGGCGGAGTTAAGGTTCCGTTTATAGACACCGCTTTAGATTCATAGAAACACCTTGCGGTATCTAACAGCTGTACTCTTTATTTTACTAAACACAACACCTGTGTGTGTGTGTGTGTGTGTGTGTGTGTGTGTGTGTGTGTGTGTGTGTGTGTGTGTGTGTGTGTGTGTGTGTGTGTGTGTGTGTGTGTGTGTGTGTGTGTGATCGCAGTGACCTTCAACAGATCCCGGTTGCTCCGCCGTCTGGTTGCGTTTCTCTTTTACAGAAGTGAAGATGCATCACTATTAAACGCGCATGCACGCACACACACACTCTCCCTTCATACCTGCAGCAGAAAGTTACGCCGCAGAGACTTTAACACATTAATCAGCAGGTCTGACAGGGGGAAGGAACGCAGGAACATGCAGCAGGAACATGATACCACGTGGACACTGGGACACCATGCAACACTGAAACACTGAAACTATGTAACACTGAAACACTGCCCCCTTCTGGCCCAGTGGAGCTTAACCACCGTGGCACCGTGCTGCCTAACCAAACGGATCCACTCAAACTTTAAAACCATTCAAACTATCTCAAACGTTAGGCCACAGGTAATATGAAGAGACGGCTTCTGCTAAGCGGAGAAGGTAGAGGCGAGTTTATCGACTGTTTAGTGTGAGAACTTGAAACTAAACGGATGAGCAGCAACGAGTGAAACTCTGAGCTCCATATGATTGGTCCAAACTGCCGTTGACGTGGTATGTGATTCGTGACGCATGAATCGCATGCGTCATGCGATTAGTTTTGTCTTACTTAAGACGTCCACAGCTCTGAAAGGTGTTGCCATAGCGATACGAGAACGGTGAGGCTGAGCGGGACCTCGAGGCTGGAGGTCACATCCGAGAGTTGGAAACATCAATTCTTCCTCAGGTTGTTGTTCCGTCAATGTTGAAGTTTTCCAAATACTGTTGATTCATATCCTATACACTCTTTGGTCCTGAGGATTCAAATAATACCACGTATTGGTAGCTAACTGAGTAGTGAATTTGGAGTTCCATGATATGCCTGACTTAATAATTTTTCTTTTTAAAGATTTATTTTTGAAGGTTTAATCCTTTATTATTGTAGGGTAAGACAGGAAGGTATGGGAGATAGAGGGGAAGACATGCAGCAAAAGACCACGGGCAGGAATCCATACCGCTGCGGTAAGGGCTGGGTCTTAATGGTGACGCTCTACCCAGTGAACCACCGCCCCCCATTAATTCATTAATAAGTGTAGGCCTACTCAAAGGAAATGAACGCAGATTATAATGTACGGTCAGGAAATGATGCTCATCTTCTGCCGTGACTATTGAGCAAGTTCTGTAGTTTCAATTAAAAATGAAACCGTTTGAAATCAAATCTTTATTAGACTCACCCTTCAGATGTATTCTATTAATGGCAGGCTGTGACGGGGAGGGGGGGGGGGAGGGGTAGTGGACTACAGTAACACCAGACTGGGACCAGGGGGGTAGTGGACTACAGTAACACCATGCTGGGACCAGGGGGGTAGTGGACTACAGTAACACCAGACTGGGACCAGGGGGGTAGTGGACTACAGTAACACCAGACTGGGACCAGGGGGGTAGTGGACTACAGTAAGACCAGACTGGGACCAGGGGGGTAGTGGACTACAGTAAGACCAGACTGGGACCAGGGGGGTAGTGGACTACAGTAAGGCCAGTTGGGAAGTGGACTACAGTAAGACCAGACTAGGACTAAGGGGGGTAGTGGACTACTAAAGGAGCTTTCATTTTGGATATCAGGCGGGTTCATCTTTTCTTTTGGTTAATAGCTGTGATCAGGGGATCATGAAGATCCTTCTTTGATTTATATTTCTGCCAAACTTTATTTTAACAGTGATTCCATTTCCTATTTAATCGCTTAGAGGTCCAACATCCATTTAAACTTTGCCATCATCTCTGACTTCAAGCAAGTTATGCGTGCATTTATTACAATAAAACCCCCTTTGACATTCCTAGGTCACTAGGTCTCCAATATGAAATCTAAATATGTCTCTGGGACAAAGGGTTCCCATCGTCTGAGGCCTGTGTTAACCTCTGTGATGTGTCCCTTCCAATCAACCACCTTTCCTTTTTACATTTTTCCTTTCAACCTCGTCTATTCATTTGTGAATTTTGATCTAAAAAGTAAGAAACCTTTTCGAAAGGGGCAAAGGAAAAGATTTAAATTGAAGGGAACACATCAAAGAAGACATTGAAGTCTGTCTCTTCTGGGTCACATGGTCTGAAAGCGACCGGATCCTGGAATATTTGAGACCTATCAGAATGGTCCTATTTTAATAAACGCTTGCATATCGTTGACATAATTTTTGCTGTAAATTGAATTTGAGATGCGGACAGCAGAAATGAAGCTGAGCTCTCAGCGATGATGTAGGGAAGCTCTAACTCTTCTTTGTATTCCCATAAAATATTCCAGACATGGAAGTCAATCGTTCCCCATGGTCCCCCGATCACACAACTATTAACCATTGATCTAATTTGTGAATAATTCAAACGCTATTGAACATACAAAAAAAAGGAATACTTCCCAGTTTTTCCAATAGCCGATATGAAACTGAATATGGAATGGAAACCCAACAGAATTCTACAGATAGAAAAACACAATTTCAGTTTAGTTATCAGCCCCTTTAAACAACGTGAAATAGCTTTGTGAAGTCTTTACAAACGCTCTCCCTCGCTCCCTTGATCAGACAACACAGACGATTAGGCATTAAATGTCTGAGGAACCAAGCAATTCCTCTCCTCCTTCATATGAGCAGATTTCTAATTAAAAGTTTGCATTCATCATTAGATAATAATTAGTTTGAAACTTACAGGTCATGAAGGTAATCAAGAAGAACCATCTCACAAGAATCCAAGTAGGAGTGCTGAAGTCATCCGGTCCAGCGGCGTGCATGTGGCTACAGGCCCGACCATGCATGGGCCTGCTTGGTTACTTGAGATTGATTAATTGAAACCTTATCCAAAGGACGTGTGGTCAGCCTTAAGAGACCCAGCCAGGTCCAGAGGGAGGAGAAAGATGAGTGCTAAGCATATTCTTTTATTGTGATTATTGGAAGAGAGTTGACGATTATGGCAGCTCGTTATATTATTATAATATGCAGCCTCGTTAGAGCTCAATCAATCAGATTTAGCAGCTCATTAAGATCCAATCGTTAAGCTAATTAAGCCGTGATCTCATTAGTGGACTCCATCAAGTCTCGTGCTGCATTGGCATCGGTGGCGCAATGTACTGCCAGAATGTCTTCCTGTCAATCACAGAGAACCCAACAGGACCTTTCATACTGCTGTTCAACAACAGAGAGGACCTGCTGGTCTTCAGGCGTTCACCAGAGAACCCAACAGGACCTTTCATACTGCTGTTCAGCGACAGAGAGGACCTGCTGGTCTTCAGGGGCTCTGCCCATGCTCCCCAGTGGTCTGCGGTAGCTTTGTGGCTGGTAACCACTAACAAACACTAACCATGCAACCCTTTTGTGGGCCGCTTCAAGTGTAATTGGGTGGAAGTGGAATCACAAGGCTGCGGCTGTACCAGGCCCTTGAGAACAGCTTTGATATGTTACCATGGCTACGAGAGCACCGAATCCAACACCTTTACTCTCTGAAATCTGTTACGAAATAACCTGTGCACCAGAGTGCATCTGAGTTTAGGGTGAGGTGTTCCGACGGTAAACAAGACGAAAGAGCAAAACAAAGTCCATATTAAATTTAAGTAGAGGAGAGTGGGGTAAGATGAGCCAATTTTTACTTATCTTGTCCCCTAGGGAAGGAAAAATGAGACAGAAGTAAAATGAAAACATCTAGCTTTACTTCAGGATGTCCCCTGTCAATCAAAATGATAAGAAAGAAGTGGTGTTGTGGCCCCGGCGTATGGGTAAGTTGAACCATCTGGGGGTAAATTGACCAATTTACTTTTTCAACTTTTTTTTTTTACATTGAATGTAGTAACTGGCATAAAATAAAAATACAAAAGACAAAAATGAACAGTGCAAAGTGTAATGAAACAGTCTGACAGACAGACAAACAAAGACAAAAAAAAGAAAAAGAAAGGTTGAATGCATTTTCCTTTTCAAAATAGTCTTATATATTTGCTTAAGGTAACTTTAAAAAATATAAAAGCAGTCAGTAATTCTGTATTTTGACACTTCTCTGATGGATCAGCGGCTGCTCTCTCCACCTCCTTTATCTCTCTTAATTGGCATGATCGCTTTTCTACGATCGGTTTAAAATATGAAAAACCAAACCAGTTGTGTAATACTACTTTGAAATACCACTTTATACTTTAGAGACTTAACTTAACATCAGTACATCATGGTGGGGTAAGATGAACGACTGGCTCAATGGCACAAACTGCCTAGTTAACAATTCAGGCAAATCTTTATCTAAATTATTACCATGGTTTTATACCTTGGCAAATCACCAAAATATATGACCTATTTTTAGGCATGAATAAATCATAATTTCAGCAGTCATTATATGTGATATGTTAAAAACTTACTTTGACAAGCAAAGTGAAAAAAACATACTCGCAACTTTACCGTGTGCTTCTCTCCATCACAGCCAGATATAAATGATGGGTGCTTCCTGAATTGATGATCAAATTACAACAAATGTACAGTTGTACAAGTGTACAGTTGCCTAAATACAGGGGGTGTGTCAACTTACCCACTGGCTCATCTTACCCACTCTCCCCTAAATATTTGTTATAAGTTCATGTTGAGTATTACTATATATTAATTATAGGTACATGTTGAATATCAGTATTTATTAAATATGAGTACACATTGAATATAAGTACATAGTGAATATAAGTATATATTAATAGTTCATCTTGAATATTTGGATATACTAAATATGAGTATGTATTGAATATTGGTATTGGATCATCCAGTCCGCGTGGACCTCTACTCTACTCTACAATATTTAATTAATTAATGTGATGTGTTTACTCAGTGTGGTACACGTGATGTGTTTACAGCGTGGTACATTCAACTCTTCTTTTGTTCTTCCCTTCTCTTTCTGTATTTCTCTCTCCTCCCGACCACTCTGTCCCTCCTCTCTCCTCCCCTCCTCTCTCTCGTTCCTCTCCGACCTCCCCTCTCTCATCCCCTCCTCTTCCTCCTTTTCTTCATCTCCTCACCTCCTCTCTGTCCTCTCACTCTCTTTCCTCTCCTCCCCTTCTCACTCTCCGCCTCACCACTCTCTCAATCCACTGATATCTTCAAAGTCAGAAGTAACCATGGAAACAGGCTGCGAGGAAGGGGGGAGCTGGCAGCCTATCATCGTCGTCCTCTTAGTGAGCGAGCAACTCTCCCCCAACTCTCCCCCAACTCTCCCCAACGCACCATCCTCCACTGACACACTCTCCATCTTCTGACGCTCAAGATGAGTGAGGACCAAGAGACCACCTCCAGACCTCCTCTAAACCTCCTCCAGACCTCCTCCAGACCTCCTCCAGACCTCCTCTAGACCTCCAGACCTCCTCCAGACCTCCTCCAGACCTCCTCTATACCTCCTCCAGACCTCCTCTAAACCTCCTCCAGACCTCCTCCAGACCTCCTCCAGACCTCCTCTAGACCTCCAGACCTCCTCCAGACCTCCTCCAGACCTCCTCTATACCTCCTCCAGACCTCCTCCAGACCTCCTCCAGACCTCCTCCAGACCTCCAGACCTCCTCTATACCTCCTCTAGACCTCCAGACCTCCTCTAGACCTCCAGACCTCCTCTAGACCTCCTCCAGACCTCCTCTAGACCTCCAGACCTCCTCCAGACCTCCTCTAGACCTCCAGACCTCCTCCAGACCTCCTCCAGACCTCCTCTATACCTCCTCCAGACCTCCTCCAGACCTCCTCCAGACCTCCTCTATACCTCCTCTAGACCTCCAGACCTCCTCTAGACCTCCAGACCTCCTCTAGACCTCCTCTAGACCTCCAGACCTCCTCCAGACCTCCTCTAGACCTCCTCTATACCTCCTCCAGACCTCCTCTATACCTCCTCCAGACCTCCTCCAGACCTCCTCCAGACCTCCTCTAGACCTCCAGACCTCCTCTAGACCTCCTCCAGACCTCCTCTAGACCTCCTCCAGACCTCCTCTAGACCTCCTCTAGACCTCCTCTAGACCTCCTCCAGACCTCCTCATGAGGTATGACGTTGCCATGTTGGAGGTTTCCAGGTTTCCATGTTGGGGGGTTGCAGGTTGCCATGTTGGGGTTGGCTAGGTACCATGTTGAGGGTGGCCAGGATACCATTTTGTGGGGTTCCAAGTTGCCAGGTTAGGGGTTTCCAGGTTGCCATGTTAGGGGTGGCCAGGTTGCCATGTTTGGGGGTTCCAGGTTGCCAGGTTAGGGGTTTCCAGGTTGCCATGTTAGGGGTGGCCAGGTTGCCATGTTGGGAGGATCCAGGTTGCCATGTTTGGGGTTTCCAGGTTGCCATGTTTGGGCTTTCCAGGTTACCATGTTGGAGGTTTCCCGGTTACGAGCGGTTTGATCAACCTTCTCTCCGGTTTCTTCATCCTCCACTAGGGGTCACTGATATGACCCCGCCTGGTCAGGTCAAATGACCTCCGTCCCCCGGTTAGGAACTCGTCCTCATCAGATAATGGAGTACACCTGTGTTCTGTCTTCTCTCATGATCCGATGGTACAGAGCAGTGGGAACACGTCGCCTGTGGTTCTGTTTTTTATGACTACTTTAGCTGATATAAGGTGGGCTCCGGTGGAATATCTTTACGACTCCTCTCTGTCTTTCATTGTGCCTCTACTTACTTCACCTCTGCTCGCGGACGGTGCTCGTATAACTTCTGGGCGTGGGACCACCAAGTTATCGCCTCGCACTAAAGATCTCGACTTTTGAAGCTCTTTTCTAGATAGAAATATGACAGCGATGGTCCCCACCCACGAGCCTGCACAGTAAACACAGTCTGCGGCTCCTGCTGGTTTATGGGGACATTAAAAACAATCCCCCCCCCCGCCCCCCCGAGCCTCCTCGGGTCCTCTGCTTCGACGCCACGACAACCTGGTGTCCTCTGGCCATGCCTCCTGGAGACGTCGTCCTATCAGGACGCAGGGATAGCATTTACGTGTACGGTTTGGGGAGGTGGAGGAGGGGAGGGTTAGATGATGGAGAGGGATTATGGTTGGAGGTAATTGCTAAGAACTCAAGGTCATCAGTGGCGTCATTGTGAATCTAGGAGTGTTTTTTGCAGCAGATACACAATAGAGTAAAATCATTAGAAACACATATACACATATTTCTGATCGATTTTGATTCGTTGCCTAACCCGGTCACAGTTACAGTTAATGTACTGTTAACATTAATACTGTTAATGTATTAATGTGTTAATACATTAATAACATTCATGTTAATAATGTATGTATTAATACATTAATAACAAGGATGTACTTAATGTATGTTATCAGTGTATTAACAACATGGTTGTTATTAATGGATGAATGGAAGGAAATTAATACATCCATGTTTTTAATGTATACATTACATCTATGTTGGTGTAGTGGGCCAATTGATTTGTGAGTTTTTGTGTCCCTGTTTATGTCTGGATTTGTGTGTGTTTCTGGAAGTTTATGTGCGTTTCTTTGTGTGTCCCTTTTTATGTCTATTTGTGTGTGTGTTTATGTGTGCCTGTCCCCGTTTATGTCTGTATTTGTGCGTGTGTTTCTGTGTGCGTCTGTGTGTGCGCGTGCATGCGTGTTTGTATTGATTTCTTTGGAAGGCAAGAGAAGTAAGAGAAACAGAGCAGAACAAAGGACGAGAGAGAGAGAGAGAGAGAGAGAGAGAGAGAGAGAGAGAGAGAGAGAGAGAGAGAGAGAGAGGGAGAGAGAGAAAGAGAGAGAGAGAGAGAGAGAGAGAGAGAGAGAGGGGGAGAGAGAGGGGGGGGGAGAGAGAGAGTAACACTATAAGGAGGAGGGTAGCGTTAGTTTAAGGGTGGGTTGATAATCAGTATGATGTCATTTCCTCCTCAGCAGGACGTTTGTGCGACTCACCGAACAACACGAGAAAGCGTCAAATCGCTAAACAATAAAAAATGGTGGTCAGGATCAGACGGGTCCCTGATCGGGTCGTCAGCTTCCTGCAGAGAACCTCAGCTTCCTGCAGAGAACCTCAGCTTCCTGCAGAGAACCCGGCCAGCAGACGGGGGGCCAGAGACCAGGTGGGTCTGGACAAACAGAGGTGTGTTTGGGGACCAGGGCCAGGTGGGTCTAGATGATACAAAGGGCCCAGTGTGGGGGTGGAGGGGTGGAGGTGGAGGTGTGTGTGGGGTGGAGGTGTGTGTGGGGGTGGAGGGGTGGGGGCGAAGGTGTGGAGGTGGAGGTGTGGGGGTGGAGGTGTGGAGGTGGAGGTGTGTGTGGGGGCGGAGGTGTGTGTGGGGGTGGAGGGGTGGGGGTGGAGGTGTGTGTGGGGGTGGAGGTGTGTGTGGAGGTGGAGGTGTGTGTGGGGGTGGAGGTGTGGGGGCGGAGGTGTGTGTGGGGGCGGAGGTGTGTGTGGGGGTGAAGGTGTGGGGGTGGAGGTGTGGGGGTGGAGGTGTGTGTGGGGGCGGAGGTGTGTGTGGGGGTGGAGGTGTGGGGGTGGAGGTGTGTGGGTGGAGATGTGTGTGGGGGTGAAGGTGTGTGTGGGGGCGGAGGTGTGTGTGGGGGTGGAGGTGTGTGTGGGGGTGAAGGTGTGGGGGTGGAGGTGTGGGGGTGGAGGTGTGGGGGCGGAGGTGTGTGTGGGGGTGGAGGTGTGGGGGCGGAGGTGTGTGTGGGGGTGAAGGTGTGGGGGTGGAGGTGTGGGGGTGGAGGTGTGGGGGCGGAGGTGTGTGTGGGGTGGTGGAGGTGTGGGGGTGGAGGTGTGTGTGTGTGGAGGTGTGTGTGGGGGTGGAGGTGTGTGTGGGGGTGGAGGTGTGTGTGGGGGTGGAGGTGTGTGTGGGGGTGGAGGTGTGTGTGGTGGCGGAGATGTGTGTGGAGGTGTGTGTGGGGGTGGAGGTGTGGGGGCGGGGCCAGCTGGGTCTGGACGGGACAGCGGTGTGTGCTGAGGACAGATAGCGGCCGCGGTCTGTGGGGGCGTGTGAGGACAGTATGCTGATGTGATGGTGACGCCAATCTGTGTGAGTGTGTGTGTGTGTGTGTGTGTGTGAGTGTGTGAGTGTGTACATGTGTGTGTGAGTGTGTGTGAATGTGTGTCTGTGATTGTGTGTGTGTGCATACATGGGTGTATGCATGTGTGTCTGGTGTGTGTACATGCGTGTGTGTACATGCGTTTGCGTGTGTGTGTGTGTGTGTGTGTGTGTGTGTGTGTGTGTGTGTGTGTGTGTGTGTGCGTACATGGGTGTGTGTGTGTCTGTATGTGTGTGTGCGCGCGGCGCCCCCGTGCATGTGTGTACATATGTGTGTGCGCGCACTCCTGTGTGTGTGTGCGTGTGCGTGCGCGCTTGCGGAATGTCAAAGTGGCAGGAAGGAGGCGTGCGCGCGTGTCGACTCACGCATCAGCGGAGCGAGAAATTTCCAACGTCTCTCTCTCCTCGCTGGACGCTGGCCGTCCCGCGGAGCGTCAAACGGACGGCCGGCCTTTATCAGCCCGCAGCAGCAGCCGCCCCTCGGCCGCCAGGATCGATGCCGGGGGCCGAGGGCCCGAGTGTTCTGCCGGGGTCTCAGGAGACCCGGGGGGGGGGCGGGGGGGGGGGGTGTTCGGGGCCCCGCCCTGGCCCCGGGCACACGGCCGTGTCGGGGCTAAACACCTCCGGGGAGCCTTCTAATCCCTGATAGGCTGGGGGCCTGTGTGTGTGTGAGGGGGGGGTGGTGAGGGGGGCTCTGGAGCGTCCGTTCGATTCGGGTTCTTGTTGTTGCTCCCGACGCGGTACTCCGGGCTCCGGAGCGAACACTGGGAACGAGGAGGGGGGCGGGGGCGGCTGTCACAGCGCGTGCGGACGGCGGTCACGCAGGATGAGATTAACGCCGGTTCGGTTTAGGTTCACGTCGCGCTGCTCTCTCTCTCTCTCTCTCTCTCTCTCTCTCTCTCTCTCTCTCTCTCTCTCTCTCTCCTCTCTCTCCAGGAATTCTTCTGAGAGTGAGGCAGCGTTTCTCTGGCGGCTGGGTTCACTCCGGTTCGCTCCTGCCTCTCTGGATCAGAGGGTCTGCTCGCTGGACGACCACCATGTAAATGGTACCGTATTCAATTAGAATAACTGGTAGTAAGGTATCAGTTGTGGTGGATAGTCGGGAGAGAAGAAATGCATGATGGGAACAACGCCCCCACACCATATGTACCGGCGATGCGGGACATGACAGCTTTTGTTTCTGTTTGTTTGGATGCGGTTGTTTACCTGTTCACATTCTAAAGGGTGCAGTG
The DNA here is from genome assembly GCF_964030765.1 of Micromesistius poutassou. NCBI lineage: Eukaryota > Metazoa > Chordata > Actinopteri > Gadiformes > Gadidae > Micromesistius > Micromesistius poutassou. The sequence continues at coordinate 1,783 of NW_028178886.1, read as the reverse complement.
ACAGCAATCCATCTTAACCACTTCTAATCTCCTTCAGAGCCTCAGGACCTACCCTAAAGCAAGGTCCTCACGTAGCCGGTGACGTCATCACACTGGCCGCGTGACGTCACCGTCACGCGGCCAGTGTGATGTGGTCACGGAGCCAGCACTGATGTCATCGCAGCCAGCGACACACGGTGCAGAGGAGCAGACTCCAACGTGGTTGAGTTGTGTTGTTGTTCTGGGACTTTATCATCCCAGGACAGCAGAGGGGGGGGGGGTGGTGGTGTGTGTCTAGGGAAGTGGAGCAGATCAAGATCCGTCAACCCCCCCCACCCCCAGCCCCCCCCCCCCCCCCCCTGCACACACACACAAACACACACGCAGCACTCTTAGATTTCATAGAAAAATACATTTCTCTGTTCGTCAAATCGTGTTTCCTGCAGGTGTTTGTGTATGAGAGCGAGACACAGACGCATACACACAAATGCTCTCACTCACACACACACACACACACACACACACACACACACACACACACACACACACACAGCCAGCCAGCCAGCCAGCCAGCCCACCCAGACAGCAGAACGCTCCTCTCCCGGAGTTCTCTCCCGGAGAGGAGAAGCAACGTTCCTAGAAGCAGCGTGCTCCAGCAACATCATGTCACTCACTGCTCCTGTAGCTCACTGCTCCTGTAGCTCACTGCTCCTGTAGCTCACTGCTCCTGTAGCTCACTGCACCTGTAGCTCACTGCACCTGTAACTCACTGCACCTGTAACTCACTGCACCTGTAGCTCACTCAGTACGTTTACATGCACAGCTTAATCCGATTAAAGCCATAGTAGTTCGACTATGCTCGGCAATTGGACAACTGCAATTGTCCACGTATACATGGCAGTGAGTAAATCGATTCATTGGCCGAAGCATGTCATTCCCCGGTACGATAGGTGGCACTGTATCCATTTCAACTAGTCGTAATAGAGCCACCAGTTGACCTTTTTACGTCACCAGCAACAACAAACTCAGGCGGCATTCGAGAAAGATGTTTTCAGTAGACGGCTGTCAGTTCACTTCGGCTCCATATCATTTCTCCGACGCTCCATTGTTCCGATCTCTCGGTCGTATGCTCAAACATCGCTTTCTCCCCTCCATGTTCGTTTCAATCTGAACTTCAGAGAGTCAAAGCCAAAGTTAATTTCCCCCAATTAAATTTCCTCCATGGGCGAGATAAACCCCACTAGGAGTCTTTACTTGTTGTGGAAGTACCAGAGTCGGAGAACCCGACGCAGTCTGTAAGATTCATAATATCAGAGAATACCCCCGTCAGTTCGGCCGCGGAGCAATGAATAATTAAAGATTGTAGTTACTACTTATCAACCTTGTTGATGAGCAACATTTAGAAAAACATGTACTTTTAATTCAGCCTTGGGTGAAATCGAAGCGTAGTGTGTGCTGAATGCATGTTGATGATGATACACTCCTTATAGGGGGTTACTACATTGGCACGACACCGGCTTCCTCCATCTTCTGCGCCAGCTTTTTAAATAAATCACCGACCCGAAGTGAGTTGACAGGAGTCTACTGAAAACATCTTTCTCCCGCCGGAGCAGCCCCTCCGCCGCCTGTCCGTGTACGGCATCCCCTGCCGCGGCGCAATGAATGAATAAAGATCGTAAACACGTCGGGAGAAAAAAAACATTTATTTTGACAGATGTGCCCGAAGTTACTACTTTACAACCTCGTTAATGTCCCACATTTAGAAAAACATGTACTTTTAATTCAGCCTTGGGTGAAATCGAAG
>NW_028178887.1:0-17174 GCF_964030765.1 Micromesistius poutassou | reverse complement strand
ACCCGGCCGCTTTCCCAGTGGATGCAGTGAGATGGCAGAGAACCGGCTCCTCCCACTGGGAACCTCTGCGTCCAATTGCACAAATCGACAAAAAGTGACATGATATGACACATGTACTTCCCTCTATTGGATGGATATTAATCTATTTTTTAAAATACAAGTCATCCTAAGTGCACATTGCAAGCAAAACTGCTTTTTATCAAGTTCCGATCCGGTCTCCTGACGCCTTCTGGAATATTCCTGTGTCGACCTTCTACTGGTGTCCATCCGTGGCCAGACGCCTCCCACAGTCCTCTTCATCCCCGAGACCCCCCCCCCCCCCGTCGGGTGGGTCCGGTCCCCCTCCTGGCGTGCTCCGGAGTGGCACTAGGATGCCCGAGCTCGAGCACTTCCCCCCCACCACCGCCGGGGGGGGTGCCGGCGGCCCCCCCGGCAGCCCCGCCCCCAGCGGCGGAGGCGGCGGGCATGCCGACCAGGCCGCCCAGATCCAGCACAGCATCCTGGAGGAGCAGGTGGAGCTGTGGTGGTTCCGGGAGCCGGGGAAGTCCCTGCTGTGCTACTGCGTGGCCGTGCTGCTGATCCTGGGCTGCGGGCTGGGCGGCGTGGGCCTGCTGTCCACCACCACCAGCGTCTCCAGCGAGTGGCGCCTGGGCGCCGGCACCTCGCTGTGCCTGCTGGCGCTGGCCGTGCTGCTCAAGCAGCTGCTCAGCTCGGCCGTGCAGGACATGAACTGCGTGCGCAGCCGGCGGCAGATCGACATGCTGAAGAGCGGCGGGCTGTCGGACCTCATCGTGGTGCTCGCCGCCGGCTCCGCCATGCTGATCTGCGGCGCGGCGCTGCTGCACCTCGCCCTGGTCAACCACATGCCCAAGCCGGGCCAGGCCCTCAACGACATGTACGTGTCTGGGGTGGTGCTGCTGGCGGCCGGCGGGGCGGCGGTGGCCGGTGCGGGGCTGTACTCCGCGGCCGTGGTCCTGCTGGAGAGGACCAGGCCAGGCAGGAGGCTGATGGACCGGCTGATCAGCATCTTCACCGTCTCGGGACAGATGGAGCGGCACAGGGAGACCAACTCCAGCCTCGCCAACCTCATATGAACTCAGCTCCGCCGTCAGGCTCTGGCGGACCGATGGGGACCCGATCACCCCAGCAGCAGACGTGGTGTATTACTCATCAGCTGTCAGCGCTCTGGATGGGTGATTAATGGAGTCCGAGGCAGCCCAGGGAACCCGGGATTGTAATCTGCTCCTCCCAGCTCTTGTCTCGGTTATGAGACCTGAGCCAGGTGGACCTGAGAGCTGGCAGGGGGATTGTGGGACCAACGGGGTTCACAGACACAACCTGACGTGATGGGAGGGAAAGAGGCGCTAACAGACTGCACAAGGGTTTAATAATTCAGGAGAGACGATCATTGGGCTGTCCTCCTTAGAGAATATAACAGGGTTATTAGGCTGACCTGGTTTATTAAGGCTGCATGGAGATATTCCTCAATGAGCAAAATATTCTCTGCCCAAAATAAGTCATGAAACAAACATGTAAAAAAAAACATTGAGCCTACCTGTGTTGCACAAAAATGAAAACCCTTGGTGTCATTTCACGGTAAGGCACTCAAGCTCCATGTGCACAGACTCTCTCTCTCCCTGTCCCATTGGTCGAGGCTCTCTGGGTTGACAAACTCAACCGACGAAGCCATTGAGTCCACAAACAGTTCAGTAAGGTCTGCCCAAGTGTCCTTGAGCAAAGGCATTGAAACCTAACTGCTCTTTGTCAGTCAGAGAAACACGAGGATGAGAGCGCGAGTCTCCCAGCCCACCTGAAGAACCCGTTTAGACGTGAAGACGATACATAAACCTGAAGAGCCAGGCTGGAGATTACTATGCAACGTTCATCTTAAGGAACAGCTTTAATGTTATATTTAACAATTTGCGATTATTCTTTTTATGTTTTGTTCTGTTAAGTGCCGTTTTATTTTCAACCCAGAATGTTTGGATTCTAAACTAATTTGATCTCATTTTCCTGGGGCCTTATGAGACTACTGGAGTTTGTAGAGTTGACGTTGAGTTGAGGTGAGGACAAATATCTCAGTGACCAATGAAAGATAGAATGAATGCAGATGTTGGATGTTCTTTGCAGCCATAAAGACACTTCTGAATGTCAGCAGAAAGAATCGAAACCACACGGATTGAATTGAAGAGAAGAAAAAAAGAACACGAAGTAGGAATGTACCTTATTTAAGAATTCAGCAATTCATTTTAAGTGAGATGGAACAATTATAGAATAACCTCCATTTTATGTTAATTTATGAAAAAGAGGTGATTTGTTTTTATTGCATTATGTTCATTTAATTTAAAGATGTATACACATGTAACTTTAGTTTGTTCAAACTTCCTTAACAGTAGGATGTGGGAGAAATTATTTGCTTTATTTTGCGAAACTAACTTCAGTATGTATCATGTGAAATATGCAGAAATGAGGGACCTGCTTTATCAACTCTTTGATCATGACATCAGACTGTTGAACCTTGAATTATTGATTGTATTGCTGGCTGTGTATGTGTTGGAACAGGGCCGTATTAACACTTTACTGTGCCCACCAGCATTAAAGTACCCTAGGATGAAATGGTAAACGACTTACAGCTTGGAATACAAATGCACACTTTTGAGTATTCAATGCTTCAACGGTCACGTGCTTTTAAAGAACAGCTTGTGCTTCACAGATGCACACGTGCCCAACAGTAACGGTATGAAAACACTTCAGTATCACGCATAATCTGCCAAGATACACAACAAGCTGATCTGACAATGGCTTCCTGCTGCAGTCCTTTCATTTCCAGAAACTAAAGGCCAAGGTCGACTCCAGCTGTGATTGGGGAGTGCGTGTGTGTGTGTGTGTGTGTGTGTGTGTGTGTGTGTGTGTGTGTGTGTTGGTCACTCCTCGTCCGTCTGCATGTGTGTCCGCTGCCGCCAGACAAAGAGGTCACAGAGTCAGTCTCTGTTGGCATGGCGATGGACAGCCGAGCGCAGGACAATGCACAAGGCGGAGCCTGTAGGGGCTGGCGTCGGTTTGCACAACTCACTCACACACGCACACGCACACACACACTCACTCACGCACACGCACACAAACACTAACACACGCACACACACACACCAACTCACACACACACACACACGCACTCACTCATACACACACACACACACACACGCACTTCGCACTCACTCATACACGTACACTCACTCATACACACACACACACACACACACACACACACACACTCACTCATACGTGCACAAACAAACACACTCACTCACTCATGCACACACACAAACACCCACACAGGCAGCAACTCTCTCACACACACACACACACACGATGACTCAGTGATTTAGTATCCCTAACTAAACCCCCCCCCCCCCCCCCCCCCCCACACACACACACACACACACACACAGGCGTTGTACATGGGGGCTCCTGCCACACAGGTGGGGTTTGTTCAGGACAGGGAGGGGCAGAGCAGCAGGGCGATAAGAGCACGACACTAACACACAATAGGAGGTCTGTCAGGGCGTCTGCACCGGAGCCAGACGGACTCACACACACACACACACACACACGCACACACACGCGCATGCTACCTTCCCCAAGTCACTAAACTGACCTTCCTTTATGGAGAGAAGACTCATTGAACCTCGTTGAACCTCTTCGGTTCTCATTGGATATCAGCGATTCAAAGCTACACCTCACGTTACGAGTTACTGTTTGTGTGAGCTCCTAATAACGCCTGAAGAACGTGGCGGTGAGAAGGGGCTCTCCTCCCTGCAGCGTCACAGCAGATCACATCAGGTCCTGGAGCGTAAGCCGATGCTAACTCGTACAATCGCACGTGTTTTAAGACAGCGTCCAACGTTACCTGAAATGTTCAAAGGTTAAGATAAAAGTTAAAGAAAAGGTAGTTAACACTTTTGCAAGGTGAGTGTATAGTGTGAATAAAGACGACTGGTTGGAGGCTTGTTCCATTTCATTGTAGCTTTGAAAAACTGAATTAATTACTAATATATCCCATTCCTCCCATTCACAAAGAGTGAGTGATCAATATATCACACACACTCACACACCAACTCTTCAATTATTATTATTTTTAAATGCCAAAGGCTGCCAATGACAAGTCATGGACAATATGGAATATTGTGGCATGAGCCGTTTGGGCCAATAAACAACTTGATCAGTGTTGAACCAAACAGAACCTCTCAAATAGTATTTTGCTGCCCTGAACAGCCGTCATAATGAGAGGTGACAGGTTGTCTGTCCGCTGGTCCTTCCTCCAGTGTCTTCCCCCTGGCCTGGAGGGACGATGAGCCCCAGTAAGTGTGAGTGGTCCCCGGGGCCCTGGTAAAGCACCAGAACCAGCGAGTGGGCCCCTTGGTGCCCTGGTAACGCACCAGTACCAGTGAGTGGCCCTGTGGGGCCCTGCACCATATTGTGTTACACAGGGCCGGCGGCCGTGGCCATATTGTGCATTATTGATCATTGCTGGTGTCTGGTGTCCAGTCCAGTGCACCGGGGATAAGGCAGAGCCACACAGTGGTGACAACATGACGAGTCCCAAGGCCACCAGAGGGCCGTACATTTAATTTCAAGCAGTAAAAAACATTTTTTTTTGTATATAACTTGGCTGCTGCTGGTTACAATTGATTCAGGCTAACGTTGTTTTCTAATGAATGTTGAACAAGAGGAACAGACTCATTAGGCCTCAAGCCACCATCACATTTTGAGGATTTGTAGACTAGACTTATTCCCTGTGGTTATAAAAGATCTAAAAGGTGAACAAAACAATGTTATTGTGTTACAGCTTGAACCTCAAAATAGAGAATATTGCTTGTGTACAGACACAGTATATATAACGTGGACTTTGCACGGTGTAGTGGCACTGAGGAATAATTAATTGACTCTTTCTAAAAACAAAAATGTATTTAAATATTGTTGAGAATCTCTGCATCGCACCGCGGTACGATTCAGAGGTCCAGTTTTCTGAAGGCCTCTTGAGCCACATCAGGTCCAGCATGGCGGAGAGAACAAGACCAAGTCCTCCGGCGGGGGGGGGGGAACCTTCACCTCTGGGCTGGTTCCTCGGTCGGACGAGGGGAGAAGGGAGGCGGACAACAGGAGACGGGACAGAAGGAGAGGGAGGACTCATCTGTTGGTCTGAAGGGGCCTTTAGGTGGTCCGCAGTTGGTAGTCTGCCAAGGAATGGAAACGCAGAGGATTAACACACACACACACACACACACATACACACACACACATACACATACACACACATACATACACATACAACCTAACATAAACCTTACAGCATCCAATATTTAGTAAATAGAAGTTAAGTGCTGCTTAGTTATTGAGTCGGATTAGCTGGGGTTTTTGATGGCTTTTCTGACGTGACGGCTACTCTTTAGTCCTCTGGATGTTTCTGGGGTTTGTTAAACATGTTTCTGGGGTGTGTTAAACATGTTTCTGGGGTTTGTTAAACATGTTTCTGGGGTTTGTTAAACATGTTTCTGGGGGTTGTGAAACATGTTTCTGGGGTGTGTTAAACATGTTTCTGGGGTGTGTTAAACATGTTTCTGGGGTGCGTTAAACATGTTTCAGGGGTTTGTTAAACATGTTTCTGGGGTGTGTTAAACATGTTTCTGGGGAGTGTTAAACATGTTTCTGGGGTGTGTTAAACATGTTTCTGGGGTGTGTTAAACATGTTTCTGGGGTGTGTTAAACATGTTTCTGGGGTGTGTTAAACATGTTTCTGGGGTTTGTTAAACATGTTTCAGGGGTTTGTTAAACATGTTTCTGGGGTGTGTTAAACATGTTTCTGGGGAGTGTTAAACATGTTTCTGGGGAGTGTTAAACGTGTATCGGAGTGTGGAGGATTCTACTCTGGGCTCTCGGTCGTCAGGGAGCTGTTCAGCGACGCCTCAGGGCTGTGGTTCTAACAGAAGGTCGCCGTGTGCTGCCTCACCTCCGCTCTGCGTGATGTAGCGTACCCACGGCAACGCCTGGTAACCGCTCTTCTCAATGATCTTCAAATAGCGAACCTGTGAAGCATTTACATAACATTTACATAACATTACATTCAGGGCATTAAGCAGACGCTTTTATCCAAAGAGACTTACAATAAGTGCATTTGTCAGAGGAAAGAGAAACAACAATATATCTCTGTGGGTGCAGTAAGGATGTTCATAGAACCAAGTGCCAAGCACTAACCATCACTAGGTTAACCCATTCCCCGTATACAACAAAGATAGCCAGGATAAAGGGCTGATTATGGTTCCATGTTCACACAAAGCAATGACCACGCAGACGCTTTGACGCAATCATGTGAACCTTTATGGTTCTGCGTCAGGTTCTAGTGAGCAGACCAATCACAGCCCTGGCAGCTGCGTCGCCTCGACAGAAGGTTACGATTTTCGGGAGGCGCACGTCAGGCCCTGGCGGTGGACGCAAGGAGGGTCCGCACGGACGTAAGGGGTCCGTCACCCCCAGTGTTGGGAACGTTACTTTTAAAAAGTAATTAGTTACTCACTACTTGTTCCAAAAAGTAACAGACTTAGTAACTGAATTACTCTATTATAAAAATAACGAGTTACCAGGGAAAGTATTTATTTGCGTTACTGTAAAAAAAGATAGATGCGTGTGTCGTCGTGAGATGCTTCATTAGATGCGTTGACAAAGTCTTCGCTCCTGGACATAATGTACACTTTACATGCACGTTCTTGCCTTTGACCTCAATGAATTAGTGCTTATATCGGCACCCTGAAAATGACAACTTTTCATCGGATTGCTCCGGACTTGCCATTTCTACTGCTTCATCGAATCTGTTTGGTGTTTGTGTGTGCGTGTATGCGTGTGCGTGTGGCACACATATCCTGGCTTGTATGTAAAAACACTGGCTCCGATTGGCTACCATGAAACATGACTCTGCCTTAGCCAATCATTATCGCTTATCTCGTTGTTAACCCACCCGGTCTCCTCACTAGCAGTATGTGTGTGGAGCCAGGGGTGCGTTCGGATTACGCAGTTCATTCAATCAATTCATAGTAACGCACCGCATTTAACGGTCAGTAACGGTAACGGTGTTGTAACAACGGAAACACTAATTAGTTAGATTACCCCGTTACTGAAAAAATAACGGCGTTACCTAACGCCGTTATTTTAAACGGCGTTATTACAAACACTGGTAACCCCCTTGCGTTGCGTGAACGTGGGACCATAATCAGCCCTTTAGATGCTACACAACTAAGGACTATAACTAAGTACGACATACAATAATTGCGTTGACACACTGCCCTTTAATGGAAGGCAGCGGGTATTTATCGTAGAGCCCTGTGGCGGGCCGACAGCGAGGCTCACCTGAATCCCGGACACCGTGAAGTAGGGGATCTCAAAGTTGACTGTGATTGGCCGCTTGGCCTCCAGCTCGTCGCTCTCCACACTGGGCAGCCCGCAGCTCGCCCTCATCATGTACTCCTTACCGCCCTGCATGTACACACACACACACACACACACAGCCAGGCACACGCATACACACACACACACACACACACACACACACACACACACACAGAGCCAGGCACACACACACACACACACACACACACACACACACACACACACACACACACACACACACACACACACACACGCACGCACGCACGCACACACACGCACACGCACACACGCACACACACGCACACTAGGAGTTAGTTACATATTCTACAACACAACTCTGAGGGAACAACTACAAAGGGAAGACATCATTCTTGGTTTGAACTCGACGAGGGAAGTTGGTCATTTGTTTTTCGCACATTATTAATTTCATTAAGGAGTGACTTTCAACAGACGTCGGGACGAACTATCAAACGAGGCTGTCAGATCATTTTTGTCTTTCAAAGCATAATCCTTTTCTGAGATCATTCTTGTTTAACGCTCAAAGAACGCTAATGGCCCCACTTTGATGTTTCAAAGTGTGCAGACGGATGAAACAGTCCCTGGATCTCTAACGCGAGCCACGCTGTGAGACGGACCGGGAAGGACTTGATGGTCCACTGGACCACGCTCTGCTCGGGGACCCACTTGGCGCTGCCCGTGCTGGTCTTGAAGCGGGGCGAGTCGGCGTCGCTCGGCACTGGGACCAGTATGGTCACGTTGTTGGCTGTGGAGCGGCCCTTGAACTGACTCCGGGCCTGAGAGATAGAGTATATATACATATACATATATACATTAGGATATATATATATTATGATGTATGAAGGTCTGATGTCACTAAAATAGGATCTGATATAAATAGGACAGGTCTGAAATGGCTATGATATGGTTTAGTTTCACTGTGTATGTGCACTGCAAGGTGAGTGAGTGAGTGAGTGAGTGAGTGAGTGAGTGAGTGAGTGAGTGAGTGAGTGAGTGAGTGTGTTTCCTCATACATACCTTGACCTTGATCTCCACTCGGCTGTGGGAGAATCTTTCGATCACGCTCTCGATCCAAATAAGAGGCTTCACCTACAGGAGCAGAGAGAGAGAGAGGTTCAATCACCACACTACACACCACACTACACAACACTACACACCACTACACTACACTACACACTACACACCACTACAGTACACTACACAACACTACACACCACTACACTACACCACACTACACACCACTACACTACACACTACACACCACTACAGTACAGTACACTACACAACACTACACACCACTACACTACACTACACACTACTACACTACACACCACTACACACACTACACTACACAACACTACCTACTACTGTGGCTCTGAAGGGGGTGTGGTCTGAAGGGGGTGTGGTCCGAAGGGGGTGTGGTCTGAGGGGGTGTGGTCTGATCTGAAGGGGGTGTGGCCCGAGGGGGTGTGGTATGAGGGGGTGTGGTCTGATCTGAAGGGGGTGTGGCCCGAGGGGGTGTGGTATGAGGGGGTGTGGCCTGAGGGGGTGTGGCCTCACGTTGGTGTTCAGCCGGTAGGACATGAGCTCGCTCTCTCCGTCCGGGGGGATGAAGGAGATGGTGCGGTCGTTCTCGAAGCGGGACAGACGCACACACTGGTGGAACTTCACGTCCTCCAGCTCCACCGCCTTGCTCTTCTCCCCTGCACACACGCACACACACACCCACACACCCACACACACACACACACACACACACACAAAAATAAAATAAAAGAGGAAGGGAATTGATTCTGAGAACGATAATATTGAATGTCATGATGACTCATGTGCCTATATACAACATCAACTAGACTTCCCTGTATAAATAAATTATGTCAAATGAAGTCAAAAGATGCTCTGTTGCTGAAAGGATTCCCGCCACCACATGACCCTTGGTTTCTCTGTGCTAGTTCCATGTTCTGCGATCAGCTGTTAATGTCAACTATTATTGTTTTTCACAACTAGACAGCCTATCCATGTGGTTCCAGACAATTGCCACAAGAGGGTGCTGTAGAGTTTATGATAGTCTGAACCGACCACAACTGAACAGGCAGATAAGATCAGCACTAGATGACTGGGTGCTTGTGGAGACAACATAATATCTGAATTAATAAATTATGATTAAGATAATTATACTGCAACTAATAAACAAAGAAAACAATATGTCAATTGATACAACATCTTTCTCATCGTCTGCAAGGTGTGTGAACCTCTGTGTGTGCGTGTGCTTGTGTGTGTGTGTGTATCTGCGTGCACTGGTGTGTGTCTTTGGTTTGTATGTGTGTGGGTTAGTGGGCTGCACACATGTGAGACCCAGAGATCCATGGGATCCTTCATGTGTTCATCTGTAGCCCGGGGTGAGGATTAAGGAAGGAAGGGGGAGAGAAGGGCCATGCTGGCTAGGCTGCACCCCAGGAAGGGAGGAGGGATGAGGGGTAAGGGGGAGGGGAGGAGGAGGAGTGAGGGGGAGAGGAGTGGAGAGGAGGGGAGGGGAGAGGAGGAGGAGTGAGGGGTAGGGAGAGGACAGGAGGGGAAAGGGGAGGAGGGGAGGAGTGAGGGGTAGGGAGAGGACAGGAGGGGAGAGGAGGGGAGGAGGGGTGAGGGGTAGGGGGGAAAGGAGGGGGGAGAGGCGAGTCAGGGAGGGGGGCCAGAGAGGAGAGGGCCTCGGGGGCCCAGAGGGGGAGGAGGTTTACGTAAGGAGGTGAGGGCAGGGTGAGGGTACGAAGGCTTCAGAGAGGGAGAGTGAGAGAGAGTGATATAGCTCATGTTAGGTGGAGAGAGGGAGGGAGTGATATGGCTGTTTTGGTGTGTCACTCACTGCCGGTGATACAGGGTATAACATGTGTCGGTGTGTGTTGGTGTGGTGGTGTGTCTGTGTGTGTCTGTGTGTGGGTGTGTGTTGGTGTGCCTGTGTGTTGGTGTGTTGGTGTGTCGGTGTGTTGGTGTGTGTCTGTGTGTCAGTGTGTTGGTGTGTCTGTGTGTCGGTGTGTGGGTGTATTGGTGTGTCTGTGTGTCTGTGTGTCTGTGTGTCTGTGTCTGTGTGTCTGTGTGTCTGTGTGTGTGTCTGTGTGTGTGTCTGTGTGTCTGTGTGTGTGTCTGTGTGTCTGCCTGTGTGTCGGTGTCTATTGGTGTGTCTGTGTGTGTGTTGGTGTGTCTGTGTGTCTGTGTGTTGGTGTATTGGTGTGTCTGTGTGTCTGTGTGTCTGTCTGTGTGTCGGTGTCTATTGGTGTGTCTGTGTGTGTGTGGGTGTGTCTGTGTGGTGGTGTGTCTGCGTTGCCGTGTGTTGGTGTGTCGGTGTGTATTGTGTGTCTGTGTGTGGGTGTGTGGGTGTGTGTGTCGGAGTGTCACTCACGGCCGGTGATATCGAAGAGCACCTTGTCGTTGAGGCCCAGTCGGAGCTCCGGCATCCCGGACAGAACCACCCTCAGCTTCACGGAGCCCAGGATCTCACTGCGGAGCACACTGCCCGACGCACTCACCTGGGGGGGGGGGGGCGGGGGGGGGAGACACAGGGGGTCACGCTCAAAGACTTCAACAATGGAAGGGCCGCCCCATCAGGATTAGGATTCAGACTCAAGTTGAATTGAATGAGATCTTCATGGAGACGTCAGACGTCATGTTGCCCCCCCCTGGTGCACCAAGACGGATTCCTTGTATGTTCATTTCCTGTGTGCTAACTTAGCTGAATAATAACGTAGCCATTCAGTCACTTATTTGTCTTATTTGTTGCACTATTGTTTGTTGCACGTCCTGGCACTTAATCCTGTCCTGCGCGTCGTGAACGCACTCAATGCAGGTTGTTTTCATTCCTTGTACTTAATTGTGTAGCACGTACTTAATTGTGTTGTGCATGCATGTTGTGTAGCATGTACTTAGTTGTATAGCATCTGCAGTAGCTAGCTATCACTGCTGTGTACGGGGAATGGGGTCAGCCTGGCGATTGTTAGTGCTTGGCACTTGGTTCTATGAACGTCTTTACTCTACCGACGGCGATATATTGTTTCACTTCTTATGACAAATGTACTTATTGTAAGTCGCTTTGGATAAACTCGTCTGCTAAATTCCCTAAATGTAAATGTAAATGTAATAAAATGTTTCAGATTAAAAGAGCATCAGGGAAATTGTAATAGGATGCATTATGCATTATTTGGATGGACACTTTGAATCGACACTTGACAGCGATGCTTTGAGGGTTCAGTTCATCTTGATTGATGTAATTGACTGTGAATCTGATTTAAAATGATAGCTTCAGAGCGGCCAATAGGAGACCACCATGAGAAATGACAACATAGTGTGAGGGTTCTCCTCACCAACAGGTTGACGGACTCGATGACGTCCATGAACACCTCGTTCTTCCGGTACTTGATGCCCTCCGAGCGCCACGACACGGCGTTGGTGACGGTGGCCGGGGGCCGCGGGGCCCCCGCCTCCAGCTTGTGGCCCTGCTGGGTGATGTACCTGAAACAAAGGGCCGGTTACACATTAAAAAATATATTATTAAAACTAGAAAAACAACATACTTATGCTGATATAATTCATAAATAGGCACTTAAATATGTAAACTCTGAAAAGGACACACCACCTGTAAATGTTTCTCACTCTGATTTTTCGATTTGATTTATTTGGAATGCAGACATCTCCGAGGGATAGACAATAACACGACAACGTGCGAGCACTTATTTCCATCGTGGTCGCTGACGTTGCGAGACAGGACATCCATCCACATAAAACATTAAACGTCATCAATAAAAACATTGTGGGAAAGAAAATGCCCTACTCTATATTAAAAGCATATTCAGTAGTCATATTCAGTATTCGAGTACTCAAGCGGTACTTCTGCAATACATGTTCCCATTTCATTGATCCCAGAGTGCAAATGTGATATTATACCCCGAGGTAACCGTCGACTGCAGAGGAGCAACCTTTTTCAACTTCCTTAAGCTCTCCCCCTATCCATCCCTCCCTGTTAAGCCCCGTTACCATGGCAACCCCGGCTGCCACGCCCTTCATCTGGGGAACCCCTCCAGCTCTGCCTGATCTTCCCCAGAGCTCCGTCTCCCGTCTCCTCCCAGTTCAAAGGGGCCAGAAGCGGCGCTCCGGGGGGGCGGCCCCGAGGAGACAGGAGACTCACTCTCCTGATCCCTCACCCTATCACGAGAGAGTGAGAGCACAGCCACCCCGCTACCCCGGGGTCTCTCATTTCCCCCCCTGCTCCTCTCTGCAAAACGCATTCTGTTCAAAGATGATTCAAGGTTCATGACACACGGGTGGAACGTTGGAAAGAGAGACTTTGACGATAAGAAAGATAATGAGACATGAGTTAGGAGCAGAGTATGAGAAGTGGTTTGCGGAGACAACTTCGGAAAATAAAGGATTGAAAAACTGTTTCTTGATTAATAAATAATCATTTTAGTAACATTCGCAAGATAGATATCCCAGATGTCTTTGTTTAAGATCATAAAATACAAACAAACTAAACAAAAACAAGAACATCACTTTTATTTAATTGCATCCCAACTGCCAGTTCAAGACAGACATAGTGATGGTGAACATCACCCCCCCCCCCACACACACACACACACGCACACACAGTGTAGTGCAGAGAGTGCATTTCAGTGTAAGGCTGTATGCTACGGATCGTCTAGGTAACCGAGGGAGTCCTGTGCGACAGAGACTCGGGCCGAGACGGTAAACAACATGTGACCCAGAGTGTTTATAGCCAGTGCTTCCCCCCACTCAAGTGTCATCGCAGACTCAGAGAGAGGACCTGTGTCTCCTAGTGTTTCCCAAACACCACTTGGATGTGAAAATAGGGGTACCGTTTAAACATGTTAATAATGCCATATTAATGAGCTATTATTATTAAGTTTTTTTTAGAGCTTGGCAAAAAAGCATCTGGAAAAAGCAAATTTCACCCAGCAATATTGGAAATGAAATAGAAGCAGTAACGTTGATTGTAGACAGCTAACATTACAAAAACATGACTAAAAGCATAAGCTGTAAGACAACATGGAAGCTTGATTCACCCCCTGGATCTTCCATGCGTCACTATGGTGTTGTTCTGCTCTTTAGTTCTTGTGGAAGTGAATTTAACTCTTGAAACTGCACTTCTATTCCTGGCTCCATCCCGCCTTCCCCTCTCTGATGTTTTCCTCTGAATAACAGATTCCACATTACCACCCTTTCCCTAGATCATGCTTCCTAGCTAAAAAAAACCCTCAACAAAACAAGCTCAGCAACCTCTCTGGGTCACCTTCAGAAAGCCCTCGGCAAAGCAGTCTCCCGCAGCCTGGCTCCACGTTAACGCTCATTTGTTGTTCATTGAACTGCGTTTCCAAAATCCGGTCCCTAAAGACCTGTACCTGCAGCAATAAAGGTTCCTTTCCACATGTGGTTAATATCGATGGTTAATCCCCTTTGACGGATAGCCAGGAAAAGTGAATAATTTATCAATCACCAGCCGCCCAACCACATCGGTGCTCAAACGTTTGCAAGATTGACTGTTGATCTGAAGCAGCCGCTCCAAGCGTTCAGAACACACGATGCGTTCCTGTGTATGAACCAATGAACAAACTTAGTTTGTTGGAAGGGGATTGAGGAACTGAGCCATCCGGGTCCCACAAATATCCTCAAAATTCAGAGATCACACCAAACGATTGCTTTTGACAGTTTCGGAAGGCGCTTCCAGCAGGGTTTCGCTTCACAGCGACCACCGCAAACGGCAGCCTGGCGGGACGTCATGAGACTGAAGTGGTGGGTTGGAGATGATTGATTGATTGAGGGTAGTTTTCTCCCCACTACGTGTCCCAGATTCTCCCCCATGCCTCCTGCGCAGGGCAGTCTCCTTCACGGCACGGGGAACAGAGAGCAGACACTGACAAGAGCTTGATGTTAATGCTGTCTGTTTGTTCTGTCTGCCTCGATTCTCCTCAGAAATGTTAATTGAAGGCGGCGGCGGCTATGTGTGTGTGTGTGTGTGTGTGTGTGTGTGTGTGTGTGTGTGTGTTTACATTTGTGCGTGCGTGCGTGCGTGCGTGTGTGTCTTTTCTGTCCGGGTCTCAAGGGTCCCCTGCTGAATATGACTTTGTACGCACGCATCAACAGGAACCCAGTGTTTACAAGCCGCATGCACACACACACACACACACATACATGTGCACACACACATTGTCTTATCCAGAACTTGATATCAAGAACAAATACAACTCCACAAGCTCTATTTCAGCCAAAAGAAAGTTTGGGATCATAATGCAAACTTATGAACACACAAGAAGGTCATTCCATTAAATGGCTAACATGAATCAGAAGCCGGCATGATTCAGCACCACACATAAAGCGCGCACTGCCATGGGAGCACAATTGGGAATGCATGTTACATCTTAAAAAAAAACAGCCACTTGCTCCAGGGAACCAACAGACAGAAGTTTAATAACCAACAAGCTATCCCGAGGTTTACCCCGTCTTATGGCCAAGAACTATGACGGTAATGAGAGTGGTGGCTGAGACTGAGCGGTCTTACTCTTGTAGGATCTTGCTGTCGGTCGTCTGTGGGAAGCCGAAGTCCATGACCTCGTCCATCAGTTCGTACACCGTCACAAAGTTGTCCCGGATGCTCTCCTCCTCCAGCTCCTTGAAGTACTCTTTGAACACCTGCACGGCACGCCAGTGGTTTGTGGATACGTTTTGAAAGAAATGAATGATCATCCTTGAAATACATTGTTATGAAACAAAGGACAATTCTTTTTTATTATGAGTTTCAGGAGTCAGATTCAGTTAAAAACATGAATCAGGGTCAATCAAGTGTCAAACCCACCTGTATGATTTTATAGAGGAAGGAGTAAACCAGGGCTGCGTTGGCGTTCTTCCTGGTCGTTGCCACCACTGAGACTGTTAAGGAAAACCAGATCCCAGACCCTCACACACACACACACACACACACACACACACACACACACACACACACACACACACACACACACACACACACACAGACTGGCTTTCAATACACGCTACCCTTACTAACAACTAGACAACAGCAAACAGTGGGAACGCCTGTGGACACTTTGATGTGATGTTTGTTGATTTTAGCTCACATCACAGTGCAGTCCTCCTCGGCCCAGGGCCCTCACAACATACAGTCGGTGGAGGGGAGTGCATGGGGATATGAAATCAGATCATTGCCAATCTTGGTTGCAACACACAGCGTTCAAGGAACAGTCCTAAGAACGCACGACCATTCATCCAAGTTGAGTAAATAACCCTTTGGAGAGAAAAATCGTTCAGGCCTCGCTAGGCACACCCCGAGTGGAAGGGGAAGTGAAACAACAGCGAGTGGCTCCCAGACTGCATCCTGCAGAACAGGACGCGGCGGTCCGCCAGGGAGGAGGAGGGGGAGGGGGAGGCTAACGTAGCACTAAGGCTAACAGGGTGGGAGGTCTCCAGCAGTCGACCAGGGAGGAGGACGGGGAGGCTAATGTAAGACTAGTCTCACCAGCTTCTGCAAAACACTCGAGACTCACTTGTTCCATTGACACAGAGCATTTATGGGCACTGCAGTCCAAAATCAAAGATTTTTTGCCACACAGGGCAAACCAAAACAAACCTTCTGACCAACCACAGACATTTCTGCTACATAACTGTAGCATTGTGGTCAGAGAAGCCACTAATCTGACCTAATCCCTGCTGAAATTTCGTGATTCAGTATAGTAAATGTGTCCCATATTGTACCTTTAACGCTGCGAATGCTGTCTTTTTTCATGCTAGAAACAAACGAATGAGAGTATAAAATTCTGTTTCTATTGAGCTTGTATCATTGAGTAGCTTAGTCTGGGGCGGAGGATACGGTAGAGGTTGCTGTGCTTGATCCACAGGAAATGCGTGTCGCCGTGGGTGATGATGGGAGTGATCTCCCCGTCCTCCTCCTTCTTCATGAGCAGGGGCATGAAATGGTCGATCTGGTTCATGTCCGTGTTGCCCATGTAGTTACGGCAGATCAGCACCTGAACCAAGGAGAAGGTTCAAGGTTTAAGGTCAAGTTATTTGATTAATCAAATGCTACAACATAAGGCAGGCAAAGCAGTCATAGCTAGCTGGCAATGATGATTTTGTATCCCAAGCTCTCCTTAAAGGTGCCATGACATGCCACCAGGTGCCCCTTTTGACATCATAAGGGGCAGAAAGTGGGCGTGTCCACCTAGACGTGTGCTGGATAGATCAGTCTACCAGCCTACCCAGTGGACTGTAGCAGACGTTGCTCATCTATCCGTCACACATCTAGTAGGACACGCCCACCTGTGATGTCTTGAGGGGCTGATTTCCAAAACGGCATGTAACGGCTAATCACAACCACACCTGGTGGCATGTCATGGCACCTTTAACAATGCAAAAAAAAAAATATATATATAGTATAAAAACAGTAAAAAGAGTAACAAGGTACAGTGCAATCAAGAAGAAAATTGTTTTATTAAAACTAGAATATATGTACAGTACATATATATAAATATGTATGAACAGTCATATATATATATATATATATATATATATATATATATATATATATATATATATATATATATATATAAAGTTGAACATGCTGTGGTGTGGGAGGCAGCGAGCCAATGCAGACCAAACCACCATCAGTAAGAAGCACACCTCACAAGGTAGTGTAGGACGATGGC
>NW_028178888.1:0-16155 GCF_964030765.1 Micromesistius poutassou | reverse complement strand
TGTGTGTGTGTGTGTGTGTGTGTGTGTGTGTGTGTGGTAGAAGCAGAGCGTCATGTGAAAATGTAAATTGTTGCATGTGCATTCTAATACGGCCACAAACTCCCTCTGTTAACCTCGGGATAAAGATAAAGGTTGGCTGTTTTGAACTCTTCTGCAGAGATGTTTAAAAAGGATTAATAGCCTGATAACGTCTTACAACGTTATCAGGCTATTTATCTAGCGCTTAGCTGGGAGACAGGAAACGGGGCTGTGGGGGCCGACAGACTTCTGAAAAAACTCACACGCTGACAGGAAGTAGGGGTTAGGCTGGGGTGCACAACATGTTTACTCGGTGTGTGGTCTGTATGTTTGGGTTTCTTTTTCTGCAACATTGCGGTCTTCATTCACAGATGCACTGTCCGCCGACGGAAATGGATGTGTCCGAAAAGAGCAGTCTCTCACATCCACACGCTAGCTAATCCAGTCTAGTGAGAGCCCTGGCCGTCCTTTAGGTAAGAAGAATACAACTATAGGGAAAGGAAAAGACTGCGTGTGTACTTAGTGAGTGTCTTTCCTCTATGAGGACGTGTCTTTAGGTGCAGATAGTAGTGGGGCGGGGGGGGGGGGTATTACATGGACAAATGATTGCCTGTAATAATTAGTCCTTGGCTCGCTACTATTCAGAGAGAGATAAAGAGCAAGAGACTGAGAGGGAGAGAGCAAGAGAGAAAAAAAAATGGCAGAGCAGTGGAATTAAAAACAGGGAGGAGAAAAAGAAGCAAGGACAGAAGTGTGTGTGTATGTGTGGGAAAACAAGAGGATGAGTGACAGAAAGCGAGGAAGAGCAAGAGGTATAGGAGAGATAGCAAAAGAAGGAGAGAGAGGGAAAAGAAGAGAGGGCAAGCGAAGGAGAGAGAGAGCGAACAGGAGAGAGAGGGAGAGCAAGAGATGGAGGGAGAGAGAGCCAGAAAGCATGATGGAGAGAGCAATAGATGGAGGGAGAGAGAGAGAGAGAAAGCAGGGGCGAGAGCGATGGAGATGGCAGTCTTGGTCCCTCCAATCTTTCCCTGCCGCTGACAGGAGATAAGATGATCAGCCCAACGCGCTACAAATCAGCAGCCTGCCAGCCCCCAGACAGCTCAGTCAGCACAGCGTGCACGCACACACGCACGCGCACACACACACACACACACCCATTTAGTCACAAAGACTGATGTGAACATATGACTGGATGCAATACATGAGCATTCAGGTGGCCACGTGCACCTGCCATGCGCACACACACACACACACACACACACACACACACACACACACACACACACACACACACACACACACACACACACACACACACACACACACACACACACACACACACACACACACACACACACACACACTCTTTAAATAACTACACAAATGATCATTAAAGCAACGCTAAATTTTGTATAGAATTGTTTTGGAGAATAAAAGGTGCCCTCAGCTTCAACCATCTATAATTTAATAAAAAGGCTGTTATTTTAAGCAGTAGGAGAGCACACGGAGCCCTTTAAAAAAGGGAAATTGATGAGTCTTAGTTATAGTGATATGGCTAAAATTATAGTCAAAATATTAATCAATGCCATTTTATCACACTTACTGAATGAAGACATTCAGTAACACCCTATGTCTTTGCCAGACATAGGGTTGTCTCCGACAAGTTTGTGCACACCAAGTTCAACCGTGCACAAACTGGTCGTCTCCCCCGGCAAACAGTTTGTGAACGCTCCACCCTGCTACGCACTTGGGCAGCATGTATCTTGTGACGTGTGAGCGACTAATCCGAGCACCTCGACGCCATGACCCAAGGCCACCGGTGGCGAGGAGCGCGTAGACGTGCAGAGCGCCGTCTGAGCAGAGGTTGATGGCCGTGTCTGAGAGAGGGCTAAGCTAATCGGTGACACTAGGTATAATAGTAGAAGTGCAGACAACATTGCTCATTTTGACGCTCACACACGGTACTAAATAAGTATCACAATGTTGGGGCAAGCCGTAACCATGGGGATAACAAGCCCGCAAAATAAATAAATAATGCAAAACAAATTGCAATACCACGCCCGCGAAACAAATGTTTTAACTCTGTGGAACTCACTGACACTTAAAGAAAGAAACGTATTTACGTTAATCGTTTGACTTTTTTTTTTTCTAACCTTTCTTTGTAATAATTCCATCTATATGAAAATTACACTGAACCCGCTGCTCCAAAATCGACCAAAATCGACTCCAAAATCAACCAATACAGATACAATGGCACGCACACACACCCCCCCCCCCCCCCCACACACACACACACACACACCCTCCAGGTATATGCATGTTCACTTTACATCTCATCAACTATTAATGCTCCGTGCTGCACTCTCCAGCGTCGGTACTCGGAAACCATCGGCTCATCTCGCTCCCCTTCTACTTCAAAAACTCCCACCCGCGTGTGCCAACACACGGGCACGACTAAACACACTCCCCACCCAGCTTTTGGGGAAGTCTTTCACCGTCCCCGGGGTGTGAGCTAGGGACAGGAACCTTGCGGTATGATATTACAATCATTTTTGACTGTGGATACCTTATGTATTGCGATTCTGTAAATATTGCAATGTTTTTTGTGCGTTTTTAGCTTTTGAGTGGTTTAATTTCTGGGTTAAATATCTAGTTCCAAATGTCCGTCAGTGTCCACCATCGTTTCTTCTATATTAGAGTGCAAATCAACTATAGGCAAATACACCATTATGCCCTCGGTAGGATGGTAGAATGTTTTCACTAAGATTGCATTCTTATTTCTTGCTCACTTTTGTTTATTTCCCCCCCACCCCTAGTGGGGGGCGCACACACACACACACACACACACACACACACACACACACACACACACACACACACACACACACACACACACACACACACACACACACACACACACACACACACACACACACACACACACAGTGTTTATCCTTGAGACCTGTGCACACACACACAAACACACACAGTATTAGGAAGGGTTTGTCTCTGTGGAAAAAAAAAAAAAACACAAATAAAAAGATGTCGATAAAACCCTGACCACAAATCCTGCTTCCTCTGCAAAGCACTAGCGATGGACGGACAGTCGGACACCGATCAAAACACAGCAGGAGACCGGCCCGCGCACATAAACCTGTACCCCGCAAACAACCGGCCCTTTAACCAGCAGGCCAGCGGACGGATGCAACCAATGAAAGTGCCATGCCTCGGCCGTGATCAAGAAGGCCCGTAAATATTGCTTGATATTAAAAATGACGATGGGAACCTCATTAAACACCTCTTCCACCCCCCCCCCCCCCTCCCCCAGGCGCCCGGCGTTAATTGAGGACATTATTAAGGAGGGATCCATTATGGTGCCGGTGCTGGTCTCCACTGGAGTGCTGCTGACCTTGTGGGACTGAACGGCAGCACCCGCCCGTGCCGGCGTGGAGGACGCGGTGCACCTCTCGTCGCCGGGCTCTCCGCTCCTCTCGTCTCGTCCACTCGGCCACTCTGAGGGCGAGACGCGCGGGAGTAGCACTCGTCCCCGCCCGTCACCGCCGCAGAGTGCGTGGGGAGCCCCCCCGCGCTACGGACGCACACGTGTGTGCGTACGTACGTACGTACTTTGCGTACGTGTGTTACTGTAATGAAGGCTTTGTGTGGCGTGTGCGGCTCCCCCCACCGTGCAGGTTGATTATAGCGCCGTTTAGAGCTGACACGCTCGCAGTCACACAGAATGTTAATTATTGAATCTAGAGCCTTCCTCGTTGCTTCAAAGCACACACACACACACACACACAACCATTTAGTCACACAGACTGACGTTAACATATGACTGGATGCAATACATGAGCATACAGGTGGCAACGTGCACCTGCTACGCGCACACACTGACAACATTTACACCCAAAATAGTTCTCGTTATTGGAATGCACACTCTCACCAGACTAATCTCTTTTGGGCCCCCTCCCTGCCCACTAATCCTCCATCGATCAGCATCCAGCCACCTTCTCCGACACACAAATACAAAGATAAGCCCTACTATTTCGAGATCTTGTGTGTGTGTCGCCATGCGAAATGTCCCTCGGAGTCTGTGGGTTTAGCTGTCATTTTGTGCATGCATATTTATACTGTGTGTGTGCGTGTCTGTGTGTGCCTGTTTCTGTGCTTCTGTGTTTCTGTGTGTGTCTGTGTTTCTTACTGCAGGTCGAGGGGCACAGATGGCAGAAGCAGAAAAGCGTCTTTCGAAATGTGCAATGACCAAAACAGTGATTCAATTAAAGTCAGGCTTTTTCCTCTGTAAACCATGCCCAACTACTTACTCAAATTGCATATATGGCAATGCTCCTATGACTAAGCATATCAACTAGTACTCCACCAAGAGTTACACTTACGTTCTCTTTTGAGGGTGGATTCGAATGCCGGCTTCAAAAAGAGCCAGCGACAGAAAATGCACTCCAAGCACAGAGAACCATCTGAAAATCTGAGAAGCAGCATGGACGCTGTTCATTGTACCTCTGCATACCATATACCTCTACCATAAGGAGAACGCCAGCGCCTGCAATATAATATCACGCAAATAATATCTCCGCAAATCGGATAGCACCGCACCAGCGCACAGAAGGCGTCATCAAATCAACATTTCATGAGAGAGCGATCTAAAAGGCAATCCAATACCATCTATTGTCAATCATTTGTCGACCTTCTCGGCTGTTAGACGCCACGTTGCCATGGCGTTCAGCTTTCTCAAACTACTGCGATGTCCGCTTTGGAGGGGAGGGAAGGAGAGGGAAGGGAAGCAGAAAGCAGTCATCTTGGCACCGTTGAGCATCACCTAGGATGTTCATCTGCACATTCATCAAGCCATCAAATATGTAAAAGACAGCCAGCCCTCCTCCAAGCATCCTGGTATAAAAGGCCCAGCCCTTTGCCTGGGCTTTAATGGGCATCTTGAAAAAAAAGACACCCAATAAAACCAACGTGGTTTGAATGTAACCCCACCCCTGATTTCCCTAACCGCTTCCCTGATCTCAGCTTTTTCGCGTTTCCTGCCACCTGTGTTCTCCAAACAGGGAGCAGAGGACCTGGTTGGAGCCAGGTGCTCAAGGTGACGCAAGGACAACGCTGCAAAGCGTCCGCCGAGGAGCACGGGTCTCGTCGTCCACTCAGCCCGACGGATCGAGGTATACATCAAGGTCTGGAGTTGAAGTTCCGGTTTGTCCATCTGGCCGGCGTCTTCCCAAACGCTGGTCAGACTCCAGACCACCCCCCCGGGGCCTAATGTAGAATTTCAATTAGTTTGGAATCTTGCTGTGAACTTTTTTTTTTGCGTGCGTTTTTGATGACATTCCGGGAGAGCGCGACTCTTTTACTGCGCTGCTGGGGAAACCGTGACCGCCGTCGCACTGTGACGGACCGCGGCGATCCGGCTCCAGCCAGGAATTGAATGAGCGTTATGATATGATAAAGGATTAGCCGCCGCGGCTGTACGGAGCTACCTAGCTTTCCATTGTGTGTGTGTCAGTGCAGCAGAAGAGAGGGGGGGGAGGGGGGAGGGGGGAAGGGCGGGGGGGGGGGGGGCCGGCTCGGGGGCATCCGAAGGTATGCCTGGAATCAGTCGTTCCAGGCCAGGTCAGCCGCTTGTTTGGACTGGAAGACTTTAAGCTACTGGCTAACGAGAATGGCTTGGCACGCACAACACACACGTGTGTGTGTGTGTGTGTGTGTGTGTGTGTGTGTGTGTGTGTGTGTGTGTGTGTGTGTGTGTGTGTGTGTGTGTGTGTGTGTGTGTGTGTGTGTGTGTGTGTGTGTGTGTGTCCGTCCACAGTGGGGCTGGGCGCTACACAATAGAAGCTGGAGAGCGGACAAAGGGGCTTGGAGGGGGGAGTCCTGGGCAGCGGTATCAAAGTGGGACGTGGAGAGTCGAGAGAGAGAGAGAGAGAGGGGGAGGAGGGGGACCCTCTGAAGAATTGCCAAGCGAGCGCTGTGGGTCTGGGACACTAAAGCCAACCACAGACCCACTTTCAAAAGCATTCTGGACACATTCCTGCACAGAGTGCCGTCAGCCACACAGGCTAATTGTCTGTGTGTGAAAGAACACACACACACACACACACACACACACACACACACACACACACACACACACACACACACACACACACACACACACACACACACACACTTTTAAAAACGATGCCAGGAAAATGCTGCATCCAAGCCAAAACATAATAACTATAAAACATTATATAGACATAACTCCACACAACTCATAAAAACAATAAAGCGCAGCCATGGAGGAAAGTGCACACCAAGCCCTGCTTGGATTCCACTTTCAAAAAAGGAGATACAAGGTGCAAGATAATCTTCAAGAAATCTCCTTTATTCTCCGTGCCATAATGTCCTTTCGCTCTCTTTCGATTTGTTCCCTGGTCCAACGCCTGTGTTTACCCCTCCCTGGGAGTGACAGAAGGCTGCACCCACCTGTGGTACTGGGTCTGGAGGAACTGGAACTCCTCCTTGATGCGGTCCAGGGTTTCTGGGTACGTGAGTTTCAGCGACTGGGGGGTCCCGGATGCCGCCGCCGCCGCCGCCGCCGCCGCGACCGCATTGGCAGAGGACCCGGGGGGTGCCTGCAGAGGTGCCTGAGGAGAAAGGAGGCGTCGGGGTGAGGAGTTAGCGTGACATGTTATGCAAAAGTCTCGCCCGAGCAATCCGTCGGAGACATCTGAGACATATTCACCATGAACCACACCCACCATGACATATTTTCATGCTGTCCGTAGCAGTTAAAAGTTGCCTTTCTTATAGCTGTGCAAGCTTTTTATCACGCGCACACTTTATCCGAGCGGCATCTCTACATGAACCCGTGTGGTGAGACCGAATCGACCAAAGTCACATGCTGTCCATGTGTGTGCCGGGGTCCGCAGCTCGGAGTGTGTGTGTGATGGGAGGGACACTAGTGTGTACAAGAGCCGCTCAGCCAAAAGAACACTTGTTCAACGGCACGTCGGGCCTGGAGAATGAGCGACAAAGGGGGGGGGGAGAGAACCTCCCATCATGGCTGGAGACCTCATCACCCCATGCCACCCCGAACCCCCCATAACCCCCACCCCCCATATACTCTGCAGGGTCCGGAGCAATTAGGAGAGCACAGCCGGTAGGGTAATGCTCCAGGACAGGCAGACAAAAGGGGGTGGAGAGTTTAGGGATGTGTGTGTGTGTGTGTGTGTGTGTGTGTGTGTGTGTGCCTTGAATGTCCTGTTGCTGCTGGATTTAGCAGCGTTGTGAGAGGAAGGGAGGTGTAGCCATGCTGATGAACCACGTGGCCAAGACCAAAGCGCGCGGGTGTGCGTGCGTGTGTGTTAAGGAGGGCAGCGGCCCGGGTCCACATGCACGGCGGCAGCAGCACTTGGATGGCGCTTTAAGCCGAGCAATGCGTGTCTATATGCACGTGTGTGGGTCTGTCCTGACTGACTGCAAGATAGATACAAGGGTGTGTGTGTGTGTGTGTGTGTGTGTGTGTGTGTGTGTGTGTGTGTGTGTGTGTGTGTGTGTGTGTGTGTGTGTGTGTGTGTGTGTGTGTGTGTGTAAAAGAAGCACAGAAGAAGAAAGAGTAATGAATAATGGATTTTGGAAGGTCAGATATCACTGGAAGGAGGACATTTTGGGGGTTGGGAGGGGGGGTGGAGAGATAGAGAGATTGAGAGAGCGAGAGCAGAAGCCGGAGATTAAGGAAAGATTGTTAATTGGTGAAAGGGGAGAGCAAGAATGAGATTTAGAAAATGAGGTTGGGATGGAGAGTAAAGGAGCAGGGGAGGACTAGAGTGTGAGAGGAGGAGGAGGAGGAGGAGGAGGAGCCCTGCAGAGAGGGAAAGAGAGGAGAGGGAAAGAGGAGAGGGGCTGTGGCCTCATTGTTCCTCTCCTCTAACAAGCTGCTCTCAATCTGTCGGCCTGATCCCCCTCCAAGAACACAGGCACACGCACATTGTCTGTCTAACACACACACACAAAATTGTAAGCCTTGTTCGCATGACACATACACACAGGCACTTTTCATGCACAGATGCCCATGATGTGTTTCTCTCACACACACACACACACACACACACACACACACACACACACACACACACACACACACACACACACACACACACACACACACACACACACACACACACACACACACACACACACACCTCCCAGGAGTAAGAGCACTAGCCAGTTTTGCAGAGAGGTGGAAGAAGCAGGGGGCAGCTGCCCTTCTCTCTCGCTTTCCCTTTCACCTTTCTGTCTTCCATTTCATTCTTCCCCCGCACCCCCACCCCCGCCTTCTTTTTTTTTTCCTCCTCTCCCAGAGCCACGTGCTTCAGAGTGCAGGTGCACACAGAGGCAGAATCTTCATCAGAGCGGGAGGCACCACCTCCACCGCCATTAGCCCTGATGGAGGTTAGCCGCGGCTTTCACACTGGGGAACGGCTGGAGAAGTGAAAAAGAAATGGATTTTTTTTTTTTTTTTAGACTAAGACTAAAGGAAAGCGCTGCGCTGTGCGTCTGCCGGGTCAGCCGTTCGGGCTCCGGGAGGCTCTGACTGGGGGTTTGTTTGTGTGTTGCTGGTGATGCTGGGGGTGGTGGGGGTGGGGGTGCAGGGGATTCAGGGAAGAGAGGACATGGGCAAGGTTACTGATGTAGGAGTATCCAAAATGCCGCCAACGTTAAAGAAATCATTTAGAAGATTCTTCTTCTGTCAAACGTAATTCCCTCCCAACATCACCCTAACAATCATTGGCGAAGCAGTGGTCAGAACGATAACTTTGTTAACTCCCCATCATCTCTCTCTGGAAGTCACAGCCTACAGCAGGCAATCCCACACACAGGGGGAAAGCTTTCTTATAAGGGACGCTAAAGCAGGCCAGCTTATAACAGAGGGTGCTGTGTGTGCCCCATTAGGTAAGACAGTGCCAGGAGCTGGCAGGGGCGGTTACATATCAGCACCACACCCGATCCAAGTGTCCACAGACCAGGCCAGGCGATGAGGCCAGCTCCGGTGGGACGGTTGCCAGACCCAGATCGTCTCTCCTCAGATCCACCCTTGTCTCAGAGTGCCGCAGGCCGACTGAGGCTGTTGCACAAGCACAGCGAGCCTCCCAGCAGCCATGACCATGACCCTGTAACCTGTGCGTGTTACCAACGCAGACACCGACAGACTCATCGGCCCCGGAACCCACAAGACACCAACTCCCTTGTGGTGATTAAAAGAAGGACCTGCTCACATGAGGACGAGAGGGAGACTAAACACGGCGGTCATTGCATAAGAATGCGTCTTCCGTGTTCCTAACCCTGGTCTGGATGTGGTTGAAGGGGGTCCAGCCAGTAATGGCAGAACAACACAGCACTAGGTCTGTATGCAACAAATTAGGACGGCCTCATAACAGATCTGGCAGCTATTAAAAGGGCGGGTTATGCATTAGGCACACACTCAAGGGCAAACACACATGAGCACGCACACACACACACTCACTCACTCTTCAGTGTGTGAGAGTATGGCATTCCTTGAACGTAATTAATGTTGTTTTCATTTGAGTTGCCTCTAATGACACCACAAGCAGCAAACCACTATGCCCTCACAGCCCTGTTGTAAACCGCCCCATCCCGTCCCACCCCACATAGACAGACACGTGTGTGTGTGTGTGCGTGCGTGTGTGTACACATGTGCAACCACAGTCACTCACAGACAGAATGTTCCAGAGGTATTTACTGGCTCAACATTTTATAGCCATGCTTTGACAATAATAGTACCAAATATCGAAGTTGAATAGTCACCCAAAAATCTATTCATTGAGTCAAAAACATTAATGAATGGGAAAATATCGCTTGCCGATATAACAGGGAAAATATAGAGGTGTATATAGGACTGTGTGAACATTTGGACGGATGCTGGCTCTGCAATGGGTTTGCTGATGACATCCAACCCCCTTGTATCAAGGAGACCAGAGGCCTGGCTAGGCAGTAGCTAGGCTACTACTAAGTCTGAAGTGAAACAAGAGGGCAGGTCATTTCATGCTTACGTCTTACTACTCTACTATTTTGATGATACAATCTTATAGCATATGCAGGAATGTTACGTCACACTTCTGCTCCTGCAGACAGTGCTGCGCTACAACTTCCCCAGTCCCATCAAAGACCGCCGTTTCTCGACAGAATGTCTAAAAGGAGGCAGAGATTACACCAATTCAACAACACTGTTACGTGTTAACGCCTCATAAGTGTTTTAACGCACAGCTTCCAAAAGAGCATAAAGCTTATCGTGACTTCAAGCTTCAAATTAAAACCTGACCTAATCACGTCATTGTGCAACAGCTCTCTTTGAAAAACAGATGTGCAGATCTACAGTCACCCGAGTAAAGCCAAAATAATTACTAAAAATGGAGCCTCGTCTCCCTGCTCACACCAGATTTTTCGTGCCTCTTCCACCTATCTCGGCTCATTAGCCAGACCGCTAATTACACTGCTTACCCACAGAGTCAATCATTATTTAGAGTAAATACCCAACGAGCGCCATCTCCCTCTCTGGCCCGTCTACCACATTACACGGTAGCGAGGGTAGGTCTCCGTACCCAAAATAGCATCTCGCTCATCCTTCACTTGTCTCCCCATCTCCCACGCACTTCATGGAGAACGCCCCGTACACCCCTCAACACGGGGGTCAACGCCTCAAAAAACAACAACAACATGCCATCACAATGCCAATTTTTTTTTTTTTTTTGAATAATAAACATACATGTTTAAGTTGCATGACGTGACTACAACCCCATGAAGCCAGGTCTATTTGCATGCTTAAAGCTCGGGAGAGGGTGGACTGAAACCCCCCCCCCCCCCCCCCTCGCTCGCTCCCTCCATCCCTCCCCACCCCCACACCTGTTTCATTAGCATTACACATCTTCCTTTCTCTGCCATTTTCTTACAACCTCCCACCGCCTCCAAGCCCCCACACCGCCGCCCACCCCCCCCCCCCCTCCCGCTTTCCCTGCAAGCCTCGTTATTCAAATTTCCCTGCTGTCAGGCAGTATTAGCGGTGCGCCACAGTTTGGCTGTCAGCTGGCGTAATTGCTGGAGGTGCCTTCCTTTATTAGGTAAAGCCCCCCTCCCCACCCCCCCGCCCCCCACGGCTTGTTTGTTCCTTCCGCCGAGAGAGACGCACCTCCACAAAAGCGTGTGTAAACCTGAGCTCCTTTCCCTTTACCTCTTCCGTCTCTGCTCCTTGCCTTCTTCGCACGCACACTCTCCCTCCCCCTCTCCCTCTCTCTTCCTAATTGTTGGCAGAGCGAGGGAGGCAGGCGAGTGGCTGATCGATAGCCAGGCTCTCTCGGCAGGACAGCGGTGGGGATAAAGAGCTGAAAGCATGCTGGGAGTCAGGAAGCAGAGAGTGCTCTCAGAGGGTGCCGCAGGTCTCTTCTCCGGGTTCATCGGCTGAAACCTTTAGCGAGCCCCGGTTACCACTTCAGGTGGACCCGCTTCCCTTCTTGTATGATTGACTACCATAAAAGAGAAACCTTTATGTTGTCTGATTTCAACCCGGCAGACCTTTGAGAGAACATGGTTTTAGTCCCATGTGCAATTTATTGACACGAATTATTCTTTGATATACAGGCAGATGAAACCGATGCATTGCATTTTTTCCCACTTTCTAGACCTTTCTGTGAGCGTAACCAATCCGTCACCCTGCCTATGGTCAACTTTCCCATGCCTGGCCCTGCAATAGAGCCTTTGGGGTTGGAACTCGACCAGGGTCAAGAGAGCCAAGATGTCAGTGGGAGGCGGGTGACCTCACAGGACCGGACCGCTCGGTACACACGCATCCCGGTGCCAGCAGTCCTGGGATTACGTTACATTTGGGCAGAGAGGACCCACATGTGTCTTGGCCATTGGCCATGTGTTAAAAATTAAAAGACAAAGAAATGCAACAAGCCTCTGATTTATCCTTCATCTCCTGAGGGCATTTGAGAACAAATAATCGATTTGGTCGCTTGCATTGATTGTATCAATGTGTATGTGTATATATATATATTTTCACATCAACAAGATGGGTGAACACCAACACCAATCTTGCAGGTATCTACCTATAGATTGAGACGATTGAGAAGGAGGTTAAGGTTTAATTTATTTATTTTATCCCTCTTCCTTGTTAGCCAATTTCCTCTGGCATATTATGCATCTATTAAACAATATATTATGTGTACATGAAAATGGATCTTTCCTTACAACTTTTGGTGATTGATTTACAAAGTGTGAGCAGGTATTTTTAACACTAAAACTAGAAATACGATTTGGAGGCAAGCAGGCCATCCATTATCATCACTCAAACGCAAATCACCATCCCCCAACACTTACACACTGTAAATGTGGCCCGATGTTGCTCAGAAAAATAGAGAAGTTACCCAACCGAGCAAAGAAAACAGTCTTCTTTGTGGCAGTTGGTGGCATTTTGTGATTCGCTGAAGTACACATTCTGTGGATGCGTAATAACGACCTTTGAAGCTGGCTTCCATCGCGGTGGGAGAGGAGAGAGACAGAGGACATCAGAATTACTGGTTACCCACCAAAGGAGAGTAGTCTCTTATCCTACCACCAGCCTCCATCTTAGCAAAATGGTTACCGCCAAGAAAATGGTGGAATTGTGACCCAGTGATATTTTAAAACTTTAAGGAGTCTGGGATTACAATTAATAAGATATGGGTTGGCAAGAACACTTTGTTACACGTCTCACCTAAGGCATCCATACCTTTAGAGTCTGACCTGCATGGGGTTTCTTTTTCTAACTCAACAACAAACAACCTGGTTGGCGCCGAGTCCAAAAGATTATTCACTTACACAATTCCATCTCTCGGCGCCGCGAGTGGAGACGGCCACTGTTACCAATTGATAACAGTCCTGTCACCGGTGAAGTGCTCATGAGTGGAGCTAAGCTGTTATCCTCAGGGACCCTGAGGGCATTGCCGAAACCAACACACACACACACACACACACACACACACACACACACACACACACACACACACACACACACACACACACACACACACACACACACACACACACACACACACACACACACACACACACACACACACACACACACACACACTTTCTGGGGACCTGCGGAAGCCCTGGACTGGTGCAGAGCTTGGAGCCAGGGGCCCCTCAGCCTTCCTTCCACCCGGGCCAGGGCAGAGGCAGACCACCCCCACTTCCCTCCCCCCCCCTCCCCCTTCCCCTCCCCGGGAAGCCAGACCATACGTTTATATGCGGTTTTGGACCCGTTACAGAAACACGGAGGCTGGGATGAGAGGGATCAGGTTTTTTAACACTGAAAAAACCCACAGCAGTGCCATGGGCCCGCCTCTCCCTGACTGCCCCGTTTGGTTCCCTGCAGTAAGCTACACGATATACACAGCTGGCGACACGTGAAACACATGCGCGTGGCGTGGCGTGTAGCATACATCACATCGTCACTTCTGCCAGAGGAGGTATAGAGGAAAATAGGAATAACTGTTACACAGAATGACTGTGTGTATACATTTCCCTGTTGGTCATAAGCCAAACTCCAAAATTCAAATGTCATAATAATTTTATTCTGGAAATATGTAGGTAACTAAATAGGCCCATCTATCAACTGAAGTTATTTTCAATTAGTCCCTTAGCAAATGCATGTGTAAAGTCACACGCAACAGCAAGATTAATGCCTCCTAACCGATGCATCGAGTGGGGTTGAGGAAGCACTCTCCTGGGTGGGGTGCCGGGTGGCATGGTGGGGGATGGATGGCTGTGGATGGGGTTAAGCAAATGAGCAGGTCCTAATTGATACTTCACAAAGCTAGAGGACGAGTGTTTATGTATTTCAGTCATCTCAAACGCTCTCCACCCAAGTCATCTTCACAAATTAAAGCCATGATGCACCACAAAATGTCCACCCATTACACATGCAGAAATAGGAGAATATAGCATGCTGGTTTCTAGTTTGCATTCCTTATGCACATCCCAAAGATCAGCCCCCCCCAGAGGATTTCTAAAAGTTGTGGTTGGCCTACGATAGAAAACCCACAATTCTATAACAACAACGCATGTGCATTATCCATTGTATGCTTATGAGTAGACAGGATAATCACAAAGAGACAGTAAATAGTCCTATTACAAATGGAGATTACTGAGCCAATGTGTCAACAAGCCAAGCTGACTCACTCACTCCTTCGCCCTGTGTCAGGAGGACAAACGTATAGAGCCACTTCATCATCTGGGTCAACTATCTATATACAAAATACAATACTCCTTATTCTAGCCGGACGATATTGGGCACCAAGGACGATGGCTTTGCCCACAAGGAGACTATAGGTCCTACTGATTCAAGTGGATGTTGTCTATGGAGGGACTCATGGGGACTACATTCAAACTGATGGACATGGGTAATACGTAGCCATCTGCCTAATGAAATACAATGATTACATGGTCATCACGATTTTAAAAAACAACATATATCAAATGTATTTCCCAGCTTGAAGTCTGGAGTAGGCTATCACATTCTCCGAAGGAAATCCCGGAACTAAATAGCAAGGATGACAAAGACGATATGTAACAATCCCGGTTTGAACAAACTTGCGCTCATTTTAACCCATTTAATCGGAGTTGATTTCGCTAAAAGAATCGGCTGACTCGTGTTAAACATACATAGTGCATTCACCCGGGATCCCACTTCGTACAAAAAAAACAGCACCGTGAATCGAGGTGTAGACGAAATGCTGCCAGTGTTGCATAGTAGCGAAGTAGCCTACTTACCGGTGGACGGTTTTGAGGAAACATTGTGGCCGCCGACTTGCGTTCGGGTTATTCGTGTCTTATCTTCTTTCTGCCTTTTGAGCGAAAGGGCTCGTTTAAAATGGAGTAGAGACCGTCTACTACGTTGGTGTTTCAGAGAGGCATTGGCCCGATTTCAAAAGCGGTAATGGCAAAGCTAGTCTCAGCTTGCTCATTCCTTGCTCAAGACTCCTTTGTTCTGGGCTGTCTCTCCAACCCACACTGCACTGCTCTCGACGTTAGGGGAAGAGATGCGCCCGCCGGTCTAAGACGGTCCAAGTCCTCGCAACTTCGCTCTTCGAACAGTTTTTTTTTTCTTGTTTTAATCGCCGATCATCAAGCTACTCGTTTCCCTTCCGCCGAGCCCTTCCAACCATTCAGAATACGGGTCAGCTATGTGTGTGTTTGCTTGTGGCTTCCGAGACGGACACACCACCACCATCACATCGATGCAGCCGCAGCCTCTTTTGTTTCGCTCGTTGCCCTACACTCTTTTCACACACACAACACTCCCAATCCCTCGCTTCTCTCACCCCCCACCACCACGACCAACTCCCCCCCCCCCCCTTTCCGACCCTCGCCAGAATTTCAATGGGACATATGAGTTACTTTGGGGAGATAACCTAAAGTAGCCTCATGTTTAGTAGCCTCCTCGTTTATTAAGTCCGAATTGAGGACAACCATTTTGGCCACAGAACGTAGACCACCATGTACAACGTGATACCAATTCAGCAAACATTTCTCATAATGTAGGGCATCCCACATGAACACATACCACTCTTCAAATAGCCTCATGATATTTGTGAAAAAAAAATCCTTTGTTGGTTCTCTTCCTATTTAGTATTCTAGTCTAGCTCTGATTGTTCTTATGTAATTGAAAAAAACGATATTTGTTTCCCCTCATATATTTATAAAATTCAAATTTCGCAAACAGTACAAAAAATCTCAATACAAATAGGGCGCAGTGGAATTGTTTAATGATTGAATGAATTCTCCACGTGGGGCTCTGCTTCGGCGGTAAACACTGGTAAAAATAACCAATGAGCATTGAGAATACCCACGTGGGGTTCACTGACCGTTTGCTGATTGGTGGTGAGTCGGCAGCGCCTTACGCTGCACGTCAATCAAAGGCACCAAAGCTGCCCTGTGAAAGAGTTAACCCTGTAGGGGTACTGCTAGTGACTGAGTACAAGGAGTATAGTGGTAGCTAAATGGAAATTCGGCGGTTTTCCTTTTCTTCCCACAAACCGTCAGTGCGTTCAAAAAATATTAGATTTACCACCC
>NW_028178889.1:0-15909 GCF_964030765.1 Micromesistius poutassou | reverse complement strand
GATCTATGAATAAGAGTACTCATACTAACCTTCATAGTAATCATACTAATCTTCATAAGGCTCATAGTTTCACAGGTTAAACTCGACTTAACCTCACATATATAAGATATATAAATTTCCCGTCCCATTTGTTCTTCTGTCTCAACACAACAGCCCTATAAATTAGTGATAGGATTGATCACACCAATGGTCTTCCTTCCCTCCATTGTGTTTCCATGGATGTTGTCCTTCTCTCCCTCTACCCAGGATGGTGTCCCCTGCCATTGCCCTGGCCTTCCTCCCTCTCCTGTTGACGCTGCTCATCCGCTACCGCTATTATTTTGTGCTGTTCTACCGTGCGGTGCTGTTGAGGGTGTGGAGGGACTGCAGGACGGGCCTGAGCCGCGAGGAGAGATGCTTCCAGTATGTGTTGACCAATGCCACCCCCGGTGACCCCGAGAGCATCCTGGATGGCTTTGACTCCTGGTGCACCAAGAAGGAGTTCATCAGCCACATAGGGCCCAAGAAAGGTGGCCACCTCTCACCTTTACATATACTTATTATGTATGCAATCAACACTTTTTTATATTTATATATATAATATTTTATTTTCTCTCACTATGCTGTTGTGGTAACCACATTTCCCTCTTGGGGATTATTGATAAAGTATTTACTTACATTTTCTATTTCCCTTTGCACCAATGTACCAAGAACATTCCTTGTATGGTAACCCACTACACTTCATAAATCTATCAAAATGTTTAATCTGTTGGTTAAGTTAGTTAGTAAATTTATTGTTTCTATGTGGAAATTATATATATATATATATAAAATGAATTGAAAAGAGAAACCAACAATACCAAAAATACAGATTATCACACAACAATGACAGAGAGTAACTGCACATCACAAAGAGAACTAGCAATACCCCTTACACAGATCATCACACAGCAATACCGGACAGTACCACTACATAAAGTATAACACAGAATTACACAATAGTGTCAGGCTAAATACACAATTTATTGTTTCAAACCACACTCAAACCACTGGGTAAAGTATGCAACAGTGCTATGATATTCCAAAACAGAATGTTTAACTGTGAGAAGACAGAGAGGGCAGTTTCATCCCAGTGTTTGCCGTGTGTGGTGGTATGTGAAGGAATTGTGCAGTCATTGGTGTACAGAGTGTGGAGGAACGGACTGAGTGCACAACCGTGCGGTTTAGGCCTACATCTTGATTCATTCAGATTTCCAGACCCTTAGAGACGTAGGCTACCATTCAAATATAAATGGTTATGACGCAGCGTAGATATTGCAGCTGTCCAACTTTGACTACCTTAATTCCATTCTGATTCTGTTTCCTGTGTGTGTGTGTGTGTGTGTGTGTGTGTGTGTGTGTGTGTGTGTGTGTGTGTGTGTGTGTGTGTGTGTGTGTGTGTGTGTGTGTGTGTGTGTGTGTGTGTGTGTGTGTGTGTGTGTGTGCGTGCGTGCGTGCGTGTGTGTCTGCATGTGTGTGTGTGGTGGTTGTTGTTTTTTTCACTTCTTATGACAAATGTACTTATTGTAAGTCACTTTGGATTCAAGCGTCTGCTAAATGCCCTGAATGTAAATGTAAATGGTTGTACTTGTAGGGAAGATCTTGGACCGCCTGCTGTTGGAGCACAGCCCCCTGACAGTGCTGGAGTTGGGGGCTCACTGTGGCTACAGCACGGTGCGCATAGCACGGGCCCTTCCCCTGGGAGCCAGGCTCTTCAGTGTGGAAATGGACCAGAAAAACGCCGCTGTTGCAGAGAAGGTCATACGCCTGGCTGGATTTGACGAAGCTCTAGTAAGCATGCACGCCTGATATATTTACTGTATTTAGGCGACTAAGGCCATCGGGTTTGATGTGTAGGGATATTGGGTCTGAGAAGGGATGCCTTTTGTTTAGTTAAAATATTTTTGGGAAAATGTATGAAGTCTTGACAGCATAGTTATAATCATATATTATAGGCCTACTTTATTTATTATTTAAGGTTTATTTTCTATGATACTCACTGCTGGTAAGAGAAAGCCCTTTGAGACTGTAATGATTAGAAAAGGCTACGAGTAGCCTACACTTGACCTGACATGTTATTTTGCAACACATTTCAGGTTGAGTTAATCGTCTGTCCATCTGACGAGGTTATCCCTCGACTGAGGTCGGATTTTGGCCTGGAAAAGTTGGACTTTGTCTTCATGGACCACTGGAAGAAATGCTATCTACCTGATCTGCAGGTGAGGTTATTGAAAAGAGTCGACACTATACTACCACTATATTTTTCTTGTGGACTTTATAATTTGTGTATAATTTGATGGATAAAGAAAGTAGCGACCAAACAGAAGGCTGTTTGAATAATGCATGGGGGTTAAGAGTGTTCATTTATAAACATTTGTGTCAACATCAAGTCAAAGAGCCAAAGCAAAACAAGAGTAAAGGGGAGTGTTCAGAAAATGGATAAGTCAGTCCACAGTCTAAGTACACCAAAACAGACATGGGTGTTCTCTCAGCCCGTAGACCGCTTGCTACTTGTTTGTTTTGTCCGTCTGTTGCAGATGTTGGAGGGTTCTGGTCTGTTGGGGAAGGGGTCCATGATCCTGGCTGACAATGTGCTCTTCCCTGGGGCTCCCAACTTCCTCCGCTACATCCGACGGTGTGGGCTCTATGAGTGGAGGGTCCATCGGGCCACGCTGGAGTACAGCAAGGGCATCCGCGACGGCATGGCGGAGCTCGTCTACCAAGGAACAAAGTAGAACCTGCAAACCCTGTCATTGACAGACCTACCCCTGAAAATATATGGCTCTATGCTTACTAGGCAAGTTAAAATCTCCCTCTCCCCTTCTTTGGTGCAAGATGATGTACTTTCTGCAATCTTATCAACATCAGTCAATAATCAATGATAATCTGTTTAGTTTTTTTTACAATACTAGTATTTAGCATGAATTAACAATAATGAAGTCAGAATCCAATGTTCCGAGTCTTTATACAACTTGATATTTATTGCAAAGATGATGACTCATATAAAAGGCAGTCATCAACAAAAGTAACTTCTATTTTCAACAAAAATTAAAAAAAATATCATGGCTGCGATTTGTTTCTACCTATTCTTGGAGACACGTGATAAACATCCTTTTTAGATTTATGTTACACCGGAGCTCTGGGATGTAGTGTGGCCATGCACCACCTGCTGGACATTGACTCAAATGAAGGCCTCAATTATTTAAGATGCCATTTTTCAGGAATCTGCATTCCTATGCATGTTTACATGTTAACAACAAATATTGAGAGTTCACTGGCCTTGGGAAAATCAATTGTCTAAGTCTGGCAATAACAATTTACTAGACTAGAGTAAGTAAGTAGCAAGTTCTAATCACGTAAACTACCAAAACAGCTTGGCACAACATGCAAGCTGTGTTGAAAACATTCCAAACTTTAAGTAGCCCCAATAAAACGGATGTGCTACTTTATGAGCATCATCGAAGCAGGCTCAGCTCTTCTGGATAAGCCAGTGGCACATGACGGTTTAAAGACCTAAGCAAAAGCGGTAACAATATAACAGACCAACTTCCTGCATGGGGATTTCTTATTGGTGAGTCACCATGTCTACCATTTAAACAGATCTAGAGAAACAAATCA
Source organism: Micromesistius poutassou (assembly GCF_964030765.1). NCBI lineage: Eukaryota > Metazoa > Chordata > Actinopteri > Gadiformes > Gadidae > Micromesistius > Micromesistius poutassou. Next base: position 12,273 of record NW_028178889.1, on the reverse strand, counting down.
TAGCAGCTGAGAGCTTCTCTAGTTTTGTTAAACAGAAAACAATCATTACAGGTGAAATCTGCTTTAAGTGAATTATTTTCAAAGATTGGTCAAAATAAATAAACCGTTTCAAACACATTTACACAAAATGCTCCTGAATCATCATGCAACCAAGACTGATTTCACTCCAGTACATTTCTACACACAAACCAGCCAAGCCCTGGCTAGCACAATACCACAATAACTGAATGGCCCAAGAAACAGTATTATGGCAGAGCTATCACAGTAAAAAAAAAAAGTGTAGTATCGGAGGCAAGACCGGAGGGCAGCTGTGTGTCATGACAAACTGAATTCTTTCTCAATCAATCTTGATGCCAAGTGTATATTTCCACCGTATATATATAAATATATATATAAATACTCTCTGCAAGGTGAAAAAAAGGCTGGCATTCTCAGTGGTTTGTTGGTAGAGATGAGAAGCCTAGCTCCACACACTCTGGATGCTGAGGTCTGCTGAATTAAATCATCCACTGGTCCTGGTCCTGATCAGCCCCCTCCATGTCCACCTTGAACCAGACAAAGAAATACATTAAGGCAAAACATATTCTGCCGATTGAAAACGCATCCGTTCAGGCTGCATCTTGGCCCATGAAAAAAACCTTTATATTGGCTGTTTCTATAATGTAGCCTTTGAAGCAGTTTGCTTATCTTCATGGATGAATGCATTTATATTCACTGGTTCAATGCACTTAAATCCCTTTGGAAAAAAGTGTCGCCCAATCAAATGTAATGCCACGTAATGTATGTATCTACATAAAACCTTTTTCACGACATGATGAATAAACATTATATCTGACCTCATTTATCTCGCCATCATCTGGGGATTCATTGTAGTCATTCATCTCATCCATGTCCTGCATGTCTTCCTCATCTTCCGAATCTTCTTCACTGTCCTCCTCATCCTCATCGTCTTCCTCCTCCTCTTCATCAAATGTTGGCTTTGCACATAACATGTGCACACAAGCACAATGCACAGGTAGGTTTATATGAACTATACTAGCATCTTTATATACAAACTCCACCATTAATGATGAACATGTGAAAAAGCATTTCATTCAAAAGGATTAAATACTTTTACCCGTGTCCATCATTTTCAGAACTTTATAATACTAATGACATATACTAGTGAGGAAGTGTCATTGCAAATAAAGTTTTGGCGGTGGGCCAAATGTGGCATGCTGATGTATTGACACTGTGGAAACACATCAGGCAAATTTAGATCTTCTTTTGTAAAAGTGTTGGAAATTACTGAATAAATACCTCAAAAATAAGTTTCCCAATGGGCATCAGGTTATTATCCTTCTCTGCAATGCTCTGTAGCTAAGGAAAAGAGTGGATTACAACAGTATTGGTTTACAACATGTGAAGCTAGCCATACAAATGTTGCTACTGGTGGTGTTATACCATCTATGATACTATAATTTTACTCACTATAACTGTACAACATCTACTATTTCCATATGCACGTCTGAAGACGAGTATGTTTTGGAGATGATATTTAGTCTGTGTTCAAACAAATAAAGCATGAAGATATGTTGATAGTGTGTACCCATGTCTGGTGCTGCTGTTCCTGTTGATGCAGTTCAGTCTCATCCACACACGGACGGTCAAGGTTGAACCACAGGGACTCCGTTATCCGAGGGAAGAGAGACGGAAAGAGAGTAGACATCTCTGTCGTTCTACTGAGAGGACAAACAAGGGGAGACCGACGAGTTTCCATGAAGCCTATTTAAAATAAGCACTTTTGGGCACATTTCAATGAGATCAAAATGCTTAGAGACATTGGAAAAACAAATAGAAACATTTGAATGCATACTATCATCCTCCTGTCATATCTCACAGAACGTTACAGACAACTGTATTGTGTCTCAAATACACTGTGGTGCGTCATATAAATTATATCTTAAATGGCATTTCTCTTCGTAAAAGATTATCTGAAAAGACAGACTGTTATGTGACGTAAAGCGCTTTAAGATATGCATTTGAAATTTTCCTTCAAATAACAGCTTCAAGCCGTACCTCTATTTGTATTCGAAGGATTCAGCATTTAAACAGAAATATTCCGGAAACAAGCGTTCATCTGTAAAAGCTCCCCGTGTACCGCAGCTGCTCCAACTTTGGTTCCGCTTTCATCTGCTGTGCCTGTGCTCAGAAAGGCGATAGCATTCTACAACCATTATCACTCAGAAATTAAAATAAATAAATTGGGAATGTTCAGACAGAGACAGGAGGTCAAATAATTCGTTCCACCTTTTATCAATAGCTTTACAAACAAAGGATTGCACAAGTATTTAGAATTGAAATAACACACTATACATATCTCGTTATAACATTACAAGATAAAATGTCGTCGCCCCCTCCCCCACCACAGACGAAAACTTTCTCCGCTCCCAGTCCCGTAAAGATAAAAAATATATTTGTATCTCTACATTCAACAGCAAAGGTATATGCTTATGTTTGCATTGTTAAAGGTCAAAGGTGCAATGAAAAACATTTGTTGTGCAGTTAAAAACATGTTTTAAGGAAAATACTCTTTGACCTCTGAGTCAACAACAATGAAGTGTTTATTGGTTACACACTAACCCAAGTCCCCTAACCAAAGAGCCCCTTTGAATGAAGGTGAAATGTTCGAAAAAACACATTCAAGACATCCATGAATAAAAAAAGTAATGTATCTGTTGTCATGTACAATATTGTATGTATCCTCCATCTCATAAGATATTACTTCATGTATTTGTGTTTATCAGTATGCCTTATTTATAAATTCCTGTTAGGTCATGTTGCCATATTACACACCATGTGAACATCTTGCAGGTGTGTGTGTGTGTGTGTGTGTGTGTGTGTGTGTGTGTGTGTGTGTGTGTGTGTGTGTGTGTGTGTGTGTGTGTGTGTGTGTGTGTGTGTGTGTGTGTGCGTGCATGAGACTAAACGCAAGAGGGATAGGACCTTGAGATAAGATTTACACCTTTAACTACAACATAATAAAAAAACTCCCTCCCACACAAGGTCTCTCCTGCTCTTGTGTGTGTGTGTGTGTGTGTGTGTGTGTGTGTGTGTGTGTGTGTGTGTGTGTGTGTGTGTGTGTGTGTTTGAATCTCACTCTCTCTCCTTGTGTTCTTCTTCACTCTTTCTCTCTCCCCCCTTTCATTCCAGCTCACATGGCATACAGACTTTGGCCTTTCACAGATACATAGTCATTCTTCACATTTCACCTGTCTCACACAGATACATCAGACAGAATTCTCTAGGTAAGAAACAAAAGTATTTCAGTTAAACAATATTTTTCAGTCAATAGAGAGCCGGTCTTTTTCTTGAAGGTAAAGTGAATCCTTAATTTTTTTCATACTCATTGTTCTAGAATGTGTGAGAAAATGGGTTATTACTCAATTTGCCATGTGTGTATATTTTTGGCATTATGGCCCAAGACAAGTTAACCCAGCTTCTTCAAAAATCCTATAATCTTGTTCAGTTAAGGTAAAACAGCAAAGATTAAATGTTGAAATAATGGTTAGAAGAAGGAAGCAAAGCATTAACAGTTTTTTATAACTGATGAAGCTGAACCTGAACCTGATGCAAGTAATGTGCTTTTCCAAACAAACAAAATATTGTGGTTGTGTTTTGTTTCTACTTATGGTGGGTGTGTCGGTCACCATCCATGATTTGAAGCAAAAATATAAAGATTGGTCTAAAACTGAAACCAGTAAACAGTAATTGCACTTTAAAACACCATTTAAATTATGTTCATGATTGTGAATTATGACCCAAAAATGAAGACATACAAAGTAAATGCAAAGACGCGAATAGAGGCGAATTTCCGTCTGAAAAACCTGCGAAGCGAATGAATGAAATATTAGATATTTTCCGCGAATTTCGCTTGATGCTTTGTCGTGACAGCCAATCAGCGTTCATTCCTTAAAGTCCAGATATTCATACTTATGGCCTATACCTACTATATATTTTACCTCTGAAGAATAAGTCCCGCCTCCAAGGCTCCGGTTCCCTCGGTCAAATGTCTAATGTTTTGAATGATGCGTCACCTGCGTCACCTTTTGAACTACACACATTTTCCATCTAGTTTCGACTGTTTTTGGATTGTCAGTGCCGTGAAAGAAGTAAACGATTATTAATGCTACTAAAGTAGCATTAATAATCGTTTAGCATTAATAGTAGTAGTAGCATTAATAATCGTTTACTTCTTTCACGGCACCGACAATCCAAAAATCCAAAAACCCAGTTGAAACTAGATGAAAATGGTTGTAGTTGAAAACGTGACGCAGCTTTTACTCCCTGCAACGTGCAATCTACGATTGAACTTGGTCTGGTAAGGTGAATTATCTTGAAGTTAATTTTGTGTTTTCTGCATGTGGAAAATTAAGTCGAGATCTAGCCTACTTTTTGTAAAGAGCACTTCATCATCACCTTGGATTTAATCACAACAGTAATATAATGTTTTCTTCTCTCCCTCTGTTGAAGCCATGTGGGGACGTTTGGTTTTGTTACTAGCCCTAACATGTGGCACTCAATCACTGGACAAACTGAACATGTGCATGGATGCCAAACACCACAAAACCGAGCCTGGAGCTGAGGGACAACTTTACAAGCAGGTAACAATGAAAACTTGATATTATTCCAGAAAAATTACAATCTCCAAATGCAGAAAGCAATATGGAAAAAATATGAATTAGCCGATATAGCCATTTTAATTGTTTTAACTGTGTTGGATTTCATTGTGTTATGCTATGCTACATTACGCTGTGTTGTGTTATGCTATCCAAACTGTGTTGTGTTGAATCACATTACATTACATTGTCCTATTATCCAGCTTTCCATTTCATCCCCTTCAGTGTTCTCCTTGGAGTGACAATGCATGTTGCACAGCAAACACCAGCGCAGAGGCTCATGATGATAACTCCTACCTTTACAACTTTAACTGGAACCACTGCGGCATCATGTCTGACAAATGCAAGCAACACTTCGTCCAGGACACCTGCTTCTACGAGTGCTCTCCGCATCTGGGACCATGGATACAGAAGGTAAGTCTAGATCAGGGATGGGCAACTTTCATGATAAAAAGGGCCACAATTTTTCATCATCGCCATCATGGCTGCGCACTTCAACTAATCCGATATGAGAGAAGCTACAAAATAATTCTAAATAAGAACAAATTATGTGTATATATATGTCTATCAGTGGCGGCTGATGATTAAATTTGTGGGTGGGGCGCAGTCATGGACTGGGGATCTGGGGGTCTTCCCCCAGACATTTTGGAATTTGGTAGATGTGATTTCCTGGATTCTGGAGCATTTTGGGGATGGCCACTAAATTCATTCAGATTCACATGTATGTTAATTTAACCAACATACATTTATTTCAGATTTTACATGCTCAAATGTATTTTTAATATGTCTATACTCTTGTTAAACGACAAATACAACAAGTTTGTTTAAAAAAAAAAAACAATTAGTATTTTTTCAGTGCAAAAGGCTCAAATACATCATAATTCAATGAAAACTGAAAAACAGTGGCCCAACATTAAGTGCAACAACAAGCATTATATTCAGTGCAGTTGTAGTAGGCTAGTTGTAGTAGTTGTATTTGCGACTTAAGTTGAAATCTTTTATGACTGATATCGTTTCTAAGCAAACTAAACACATGGGTTCGCCTTTGAATTCTATGAACAGATACTCTGCTTCTCATCCTGACCGAAAGGTACGGTTTTCTTGATCGAGTTTTCCGTAAAATAGAATAAAACTTTTTTGTTGTTGTTTTAAGTATCTGCGGGCCTTGCTGAGTGGGGATGCGGGCCGCATTCGGTCTAGCTGGTGGGATGGCATTGCTGTATTTTCTACAACACTAGATGGCAGCAAATGAATGTCCTGCGGTACAACAAAACAGGAATAAATTAATGCTTGCAGCTTTTCATATAACTTTTGTGTATGATCCTTACATCTTCTTATTAGTGTGGCTGAAAAACAAGCCACGCTATTGCTATTATGTTAATATATATATATATTTATTTGTTATCGTTGCGCCTAATTTTTATCTCCTACTACAGTTTTTGAGGGATCAACACCAAACCAATAGCATAAAGTCAGTGAAATGCACGTCCATTGTAATAGTGTAAACATTGTTTACTTTTTTATTAATTTTCCTGATATTATTTATTCTGGAGGGTGAAGGCAAAACCAAGATCAATCACTCCAAACGTGAATAACGAAATATACTGAAACCGGAAGTAACCATGCCTCAAAGTGTGTGACCACTTTGGCCACTGGGGACGCTATAATTCGGGGTCATGTTAAACTAAACTATCAGCCATCACCAATTCTGATACTTGGAATATGGGCCTTACTTGACATGCTGAAAGTTTTAGCCTCAACGACCCCTAAGGTCTTTCTGGATAGATTTTTCTTTAGGCCTTCAAAGTTTTGGAAGATTTTTGTTTCTCATAAACCATATTACCCCAAATGACACACTTTGGGTAACATGCTCCTTAGATGTGCACGAACATGATGTATGTATCTGTATTTTTTGATAATTTTTGTTATATTTTGTATATTTTGTTATATATAAGTAAATAGATGCAAATATGCCAACATTATTCAAGCAATTACAAGTCTGCTTCTAAGTGGACCAGGGACTTGAAAATGAACGAAGTTGCGTTATAACCTTGCAATAACATTAGCATGTTAGCTGCTCACAGAAAATTGTGTAGAAAACGAGTTGCAAATGCATTTTCTTTAGAGAAATGCCATTTCGATTTTTGACATATCTAGTTTTAGTTGTATGCATAAATGATGTACGCCACCTTTAGAATAAACATTTGAATAGACATCTAGAATAAATAGCCAGGCCAGAGGTCATATAAATACATTATAGTCACTGTACAGAGAGATGACTGTAAACCAGCCAGCAAGGAATCACTTAGTGCCCCCATCAATAGTCCACTGCCCTAGGCTGAATGTTCATTGAACACAATGTCATTGGACATGTGTTCTTGACTTCACAATTTCAACCGTTCCTTTTTGTTTAGGCTGTTTGGGGTTATATTTATATCATACAAACACTCAAATGTATGTTTTTCATATTTCTTCATCAATGCAAAATGCTCAGTATGCTTGTTGTCACTGTACAGTCCACCACGGTGATGTTGACATGAGCAGACAGAACCACATGTTGACCTGATTCGACCACGGGGAAGCGCTTGGGATAGGGGAGGGTTCATTGCAATAAATCACTTGCTTGTGGCTGGTGTAGGTGGACCAGTCCTGGCGTAAGGAGCGCATCCTTGATGTGCCCTTGTGTAAGGAAGACTGCCACACCTGGTGGGACGACTGTAAGGACGACCTTACCTGCAAGACCGACTGGCACAATGGATGGGACTGGAAATCTGGTAAGAATAATCAATTCTGTCTGTCTGACACACACACACACACACACACACACACACACACACACACACACACACACACACACACACACACACACACACACACACACACACACACACACACACACACACACACACACACACACACACACACACACACACACACACACACAAAGAGGGGTTACCATATCGGAGAACAGGCAATTCCATGTGTTGGATAATGTGTACTTTTAATATCTTCAAACCAATGTACTACTCAGTGATATTGAATGTTATTTTAGTCCTTCTATGCATCACTACTTAGTAGTGGTGTGTAAGGGAATTTATAGCATGATGTGCTATAATATTACTGTTAATTCTTTGGTTGCATATTGACCTAATTAAAAGAAGGCACTTGCTTGCTGTATTTACAGTGGAATCAAAATAGCAGATGGAATGTCATGATTTGTTTCAGGCCATGGCTACTTTTATTGCCTCACCTAATGGGCACTCAATACTGCATCTTACTTACTCCAACCACATTTAGGGGGTTGGTTTACCAAGTATCAGACTCAAAAGTACTGCTTATATGCTGGTTGACCTTTTCCCTCCATTGCAATGCTTTCACAAGCCATTTCTCCTCCATTCCGCTCTCAGTTTAACGCTTCACCTCCACCCACAGGAATCAACCAGTGCCCACAGAACGCACACTGCAAAAAGTGGACTGAAGTTTACCCCACAGCCAAGTCCATGTGTGAGCAGATCTGGTCCAAGTCGTACCTCTACACTGAACTCACCAAGGAGTCTGGCAAATGCATGCAACTGTGGTTCACTGGGACCAACCCAAACAAAAAGGTGGCTGAATACTACGTAAACAAGGGCTGGGTTGTCCATCACAACTTGTACCTTGTGACACTTCTTCTGCTGTCTGTCACATCACTGACTGGGTTGTTTTGAATACAAATCACCAAAGAGAGTTGTCATGCTACCTGCCTCAACATGGTGTCTGTCTCTTCAATGGCACAACAAATTTTTGTGTCCGCTGATGTGCGGGACTATAAATTACAGAAATTGTATTTTCTATATCATGCTTCTAGTGTCATGTAGGTGTGATCCTAACATGGGATCCAATTGAAGCAAATCAAGGACTCGTGTGAAATGGGTACCATGACTTTCCATATTTTATCGTTAGCTATCAAATCAAACAGGTCTATATTGTGATTAGAGACAAACTCAATCTGTAACTTGTTATTGCTCGCTGCTACTTTGTCCTACACTCAAACTACTCAAACATACTTTGAGTAAATAAAGTAATTTCTCTCCCATCCTTGTTCAAACAACTCTAATAATGAATACATAAAAATGATTACCCTCTGATTATTTAAGTTATTTTAATTTATAGTTTGTTAATTTTAATTTTGAACAATTATGTGTATGTATTAACAAGAAGAAGGGAGTGTTTCTGGTGGACTCCTTTTGCTGTTACTACATTTTGAAGAAGATTCATACCTCATCAGGTGTCTCACTGAAGATATCAATAAACAAAAACGACTGAAAAATTGATGTTTCAGCTTAAGCCAGTTTGATGTGTTTTCCATTACATCAGTGAGGAAAGGCAACATGGGCTTCTGGGATGGGGAAGCTCTCCAGCAAGTTCTGACCAGGGATCAGCCTAGGAACCACTTTTTGAAATATGTAGCTATCGAAGGAATTTAAATATATAAGTGCTGCTGCCGGGTCAAGGATGAAATAAAAGTTTATTTCTATATTGGGCCTGAGTTGATCACAGATCACAGCGTCCCATGGCGGGCCACTCTGGGACAACCACCGCTTAGATGGCTCCACTGCTCCGTAATTATGGGGTTGTGTGTGTGTGTGTGGCGTGGGATGCAACAGCCATAAAGTGCAAGAGAGAGACAGTGAGAGAGAAATAAGAAACAGATGGCGGAGGAAGAGATGGGTGTTTGAGTCTGAAGCTGTAGGCCAATGTTGAAGTTATGACGTGTGTCAATGTTTATTCTTTGTAAGTTGCATCAGAAATGGCGGTGCTGTTTTTTAGTTTTGATTGGGTTCATGTGGGACCTTGTCACAAATATGATTTGAAAGAAAAAAACAATTCACTTATTTAAAAGTTGCAGTAAAACAAAACAATTGAGTGCAACATTTACCACATGGACAATATTTCGAAACACGTGAAATTATAATGTGGTGTTTCATTCACTTTATTATGCTGCAAAATCCATGATACACAGCGTGATTCCATAGCCAGAAATAGCAAGGGGATGACTACAGTCCCTCTGGCTATAAATAACCAGCCTCTATGAGGTCACACAGACACACGCGCGCATGAAATTATATGGTTAGAATTTAGGAATAAAAAAGGACGGAAATACAATAGATAATTAAATTATTCTGAAGTAAAATGCAAAAGCTATTTGACTTCTTAGAAACCTTCAAGTGGTATAAACATAAAAGGTAGAAAATGTGTGTTGTCAACCATATAAATTCTGATACAATAGTCAAAATCGGTGCAACAAAATAGTTTACATAAACATAATTATAATATAACTATAACTATAACTATATATTATTGTAAGCCTAATGAAGCCTAATACTGTACATGTATAATAACTACTGTAATCTAGGTTGTCGATTTAAGATCCCCACTGAACTGAAAGCTAATTAGCATTTATTTATTTATTTTATTCTTCTAATGAAAATGCACGGTCAGCAGCATAGGTTGTGCCAATACAACTTTTAAACTGTCCTTTGGCACCCATTGCATTTTATTCTTTAGAGTGACTCCGGGGCAGGGATTGCTTAGGGCTCTGTCTATGTCAGGGAAGTATGGTTTGGGTTGGCAACTCAAAGTCTTGATCCTTCTGTCAGCCGACAGACCGGAGGAAGCAGTCGAAGCATGTTCTCGTCCCTCCTTGGATAGACCAACCCGCCCTCCCTCTCTCCCACTCTCCGGCTATCCCTTTCCAGCGTGGATTTTACATACGCTACTTTCAGTGCGACTAGGAAACGCGAGAGGCTGCGAGCCTTTTCAGGAATTGAACCCAAGGAAGAGCGCGACAGTATAACTATACGTTTAAGCACCGTCGCGGTTTCCGTACTATCTTCATAGGGAAAACTTTTCTCCCCGGTTTCAAGTGATTCTGGCACTCTGGAGGTTTGGATAACTCTGGAAGCGACCGAGTCGAGCCGGGTTGAAGGGCTGTGGCCATGGCCGGTGGTGGGGTGTCGCCGCTGGGGCTTGCGCCGCCGATGTGGTATCACCGGGACTTGAGTCGCGCGGCGGCCGAGGAGCTGCTGGCCCGGGCGGGCAGAGATGGAAGTTTCCTGGTGCGGGATAGCGAAAGTGTCAGCGGGGCTTATGCCTTATGTGTGCTGTAAGTATCTTCAAAGTAAAGCAAAGTTGAAGGTTCCACTTTTGTGCGAGGCCTTGGTTGACATTGCTAACGAAAGTTTAAGAAGCTAGTGGTTCTAGTTGATCGTAAACATAATATCTGCGACCAAAACAACATCGGACAGTTGTCCGCTACTTCTTCGTCCGTCACGTCTGGGATATCAACGTCTACAACGAAGTTCTAAAACGTAATAATACATGTTCATGGTTTTGAACCTTGTCTACTAGGCTACTGGGTTTGTTTACTCTCAGCGAGCAGCAGACTGCCCAAATCTGCCCACTGGCTTCAGCATGGCACACACACACCACACACCCGTCTTTTCCTTAGATGTGGTTGTCTGTAGGGCAAATTCAGAATGGCATATTGGTAAACTGACGATCAAAACAAAATTGTAACAAAATTTGTGTGACCCATTACAAAGTTTGTGTGTGTCTCTATCTAGGTTCGTTGGTAAGTGATGAGCAAAAATAACGAATCATAGCCCCTCGATAGCATTGTGATACCCTATCATCTTGTTTTCAACTTGTTATAAGTTATCAGTTCATCGTCTTAGGGGTAAAAGGACTACAGTATTTCCTTTCCCTGTAAAATTAGATAATAGTTTAACGGCGTGTATCATTTCATCTAGTCTGAAATTATTTCAAACTCAAAGACTATGATGCCTATGGTTGCATAGTGGTCAACTCCCAGATGAAAGGTTCTGGGTTTGGCGAGGTCCCCAACATCCTTGGTTTTACCTGTACCGTAATCAATTACACCTACTCAGTCATTAATGACTTGTTGTGTCCATTCACTGCAGGTCACTCTTAAATGGTGAATTACCCTTAATTTAAGAAGGTATAAATTAAGTAACATGAGCCAAAACCAAAACCCCCGTTCATTGTTTCTACACTGTTCCTGCTTATGAGCTGACAAGTTGACTAGACAATGACGTCAACATTATAAACCAGATCAGTAGCGCAATTCAAATGTCAATATGAACCAATAACAATATTTTTATGCATTTAATTCAAAATACTAATTTAGTAAAGCTTTATGCAAAAATGTATACACATCTCATTGCGTCGGTTCATCATTTCTTTAGCACTACTTGCCCAAGTTGTATTACTCATTTCCTTATACTGCCAAGCACACTTATACTACCACTGCTGAATATATTCTTTAAAGCACATTTGATAAAAAGGTCAGAATATGTATGGTGTGGTGAGGAAAGTTCAAGGTTCATTGTCCTCATGTTTCCACTATGCCCACAGGACAGGTAGGTCGCGGACATTGAGGTTCAAATAATAACCTGGGGTGACACGCCGGCACCACCAGCATTTTTCTTAGAGTGTAGAGTGGATGATGTGGATGGTCTGTGGAGTGTGTGTGGATAGTTCCCCAGTGAGTGTATTGTGGATGTTGGATAGATCCTAGAGTGTACAGTAGATCTCTTGCTGAAGAGAAAACTTG
>NW_028178890.1:0-8376 GCF_964030765.1 Micromesistius poutassou | reverse complement strand
ACACACAGTGATCCTGAAGGTTAGCGCTCTGAGCTGAGCACACACAGTGATCCTGAAGGTTAGCGCTCTGAGCTGAGCACACACAGTGATCCTGAAGGTTAGCGCTCTGAGCTGAGCACACACAGTGATCCTGAAGGTTAGCGCTCTGAGCTGGAGACACACAGTGATCCTGAAGGTTAGCGCTCTGAGCTGAGCACACACAGTGATCCTGAAGGTTAGCGCTCTGAGCTGAGCACACACAGTGATCCTGAAGGTTAGCGCTCTGAGCTGGGCACACACAGTGATCCTGAAGGTTAGCGCTCTGAGCTGAGCACACACAGTGATCCTGAAGGTTAGCGCTCTGAGCCGCTGGCCGCTGGCCAGGCTCCTCTCTAACGACATGGCAGCCAGGTTAAAAGCAGGGGTCAATATTTAATGAGCTCAGCAGCGAGATATGGCCTCACCTTGCTTGGTTTCAATGTTATACTGTACTGTATATTTGTTGTGTTTTAGTTATCGTTGGCACTGCACACGTTTACTGTGTCTGGCTTTGATCGTTTTCTTCTCTCAACTTGTCTGATGTGTGAGTAGGTAGGTGTGTGTGTGGAGGGGCCCATGTGTGTGTTCATAATGTGTAATATTATATATATAATATCATAAATCTTAATATAATACATTTCCCCAGACTGTATGAAGCTGCAGGAGATAAACATAAACATCATATATTATTATGACATGTTAAAACAGACACTATGACAGGAGAGTCCGTTCATAAACATCATATATTATTATGACATGTTAAAACAGACACTATGACAGGAGAGTCCGTTCATAAACATCATATATTATTATGACATGTTAAAACAGACACTATGACAGGAGAGTCCGTTCATAAACATCATATATTATTATGACATGTTAAAACAGACACTATGACAGGAGAGTCCGTTCATAAACATCATATATTATTATGACATGTTAAAACAGACACTATGACAGCACTTCTATGTCACTTCATATTCATATTCCATAGTGATTTTATTCCTATGTTCATTTCTTATATTATCTCTTTAATTCATTAGTTCAGCTCTTTAATTAGTTATAGTTTAATTAGTTGAATTAAAACTCTCTTTATACAAGACTGGTCCCATGGAACGGGACGGGGTCTAGACCCACTACCAGGACCAGGTCTAGACCCACTACCAGGACCAGGTCTAGACCCACTACCAGGACCAGGTCTAGACCCACTACCAGGACCAGGTCTAGTCCCTCTCTTGGACCAGGTCTAGTCTACCAGGACCAGGTCTAGTCTACCAGGACCAGGTCTAGTCCCTCTCTTGGACCAGGTCTAGTCTACCAGGACCAGGTCTAGTCTACCAGGACCAGGTCTAGTCCCTCTCTTGGACCAGGTCTAGTCTACCAGGACCAGGTCTAGTCCCTCTCTTGGACCAGGTCTAGTCTACCAGGACCAGGTCTAGTCCCTCTCTTGGACCAGGTCTAGTCTACCAGGACCAGGTCTAGTCTACCAGGACCAGGTCTAGTGTACCAGGACCAGGTCTAGTCTACCAGGACCAGGTCTAGTCTACCAGGACCAGGTCTAGTGTACCAGGACCAGGTCCAGGTCCTCACCCCCTTGCAGCGGGCCTGCAGGTCCACCAGCTGGGCCAGCAGGGAGCTGATCTCGTCCTGCTGCCGGAGGGAGTCCTCCGTCCTCCGGGCCAGCTCCTCCGACAGGTCGCCCACCCGCCGGTTCACCGCCGCTGCACACAGGGGGCATCGCTTTAACATGACATTAACATCACTTTAACATCACGTTAACATCACTTTAACATCACTTTAACATGACTTTAACATGACATTAACATCACTTTAACATCACGTTAACATCACGTTAACATCACGTTAACATCACTTTAACATGACATTAACATCACTTTAACATCACGTTAACATCACGTTAACATCACTTTAACATCACTTTAACATCACTTTAACATCACGTTAACATCACTTTAACATGACATTAACATCACTTTAACATGACATTAACATGACTTTAACATCACATTAACATGACTTTAACATCACTTTAACATGACTTTAACATGACTTTAACATCACTTTAACATGACTTTAACATGACTTTAACATGACTTTAACATGACTTTAACATCACTTTAACATGACTTTAACATGACTTTAACATCACTTTAACATGACATTAACATGACTAACATCACTTTAACATGACTTTAACATGACTTTAACATCACTTTAACATGACTTTAACATGACTTTAACATGACTTTAACATGACTTTAACATGACTTTAACATGACTTTAACATCACATTAACATGACTTTAACATGACATTAACATGACTTTAACATCACTTTAACATGACTTTAACATGACTTTAACATCACTTTAACATGACATTAACATGACTTTAACATGACTTTAACATGACTTTAACATGACTTTAACATGACTTTAACATGACTTTAACATCACTTTAACATGACATTAACATGACTTTAACATGACATTAACATGACTAACATCACTTTAACATCACTTTAACATGACTTTAACATGACATTAACATGACTTTAACATCACTTTAACATCACTTTAACATCACTTTAACATGACTTTAACATGACTTTAACATGACATTAACATGACTAACATCACTTTAACATCACTTTAACATGACTTTAACATGACATTAACATGACTTTAACATGACTTTAACATGACTTTAACATCACTTTAACATGACATTAACATGACTTTAACATGACTTTAACATGACTTTAACATGACTTTAACATCACTTTAACATGACATTAACATGACTTTAACATGACATTAACATGACTAACATCACTTTAACATGACATTAACATGACTTTAACATGACATTAACATGACTTTAACATGACTTTAACATGACTTTAACATGACTTTAACATGACTTTAACATCACTTTAACATGACTTTAACATGACTTTAACATGACTTTAACATGACTTTAACATGACTTTAACATCACTTTAACATGACTTTAACATGACATTAACATGACTAACATCACTTTAACATCACTTTAACATGACTTTAACATGACTTTAACATGACATTAACATGACTTTAACATGACTTTAACATGACATTAACATGACTTTAACATCACATTAACATCACTTTAACATGACTTTAACATGACATTAACATGACTTTAACATGACATTAACATGACATTAACATCACATTAACATCACTTTAACATGACTTTAACATGACATTAACATCACTTTAACATTACATTAACATGACTTTAACATGACATTAACATCACTTTAACATGACATTAACATGTGTGTGTGTGTGTGTGTGTGTGTGTGTGTGTGTGTGTGTGTGTGTGTGTGTGTGTGTGTGTGTGTGTGTGTGTGTGTGTGTGTGTGTACTCACTGAGCTCCTCCACACACACCATCATCAGCTCCTGCTCCTGCTCCTCGTAGCTCTCCGTCTCCGTCGTCAGGTCGTCCGCCTGCCGGGAGGACCAGCCATAGCCTAGCGGTTAGCATTCATGCTATACAGAAGCACATGTCTCCTGGGCTACAGAGACAAGCTAACTTCAGTTAGCTACAGAAGCACATTTCTCCTTCAGACTGACTAGGAGTTAGCTCCAGAGTTAGCTCCAGAGTTAGCGCCAGTTAGCTTCAGGGTGAGTAGGAGTTAGCTCCAGAGTTAGCTCCAGAGTTAGCTCCAGAGTTAGCTCCAGTTAGCTCCAGGGTGAGTAGCAGTTAGCTCCGGAGTTAGCTCCAGTTAGCTTCAGGGTGAGTAGCAGTTAGCTCCAGAGTTAGCTCCAGAGTTAGCTCCAGAGTTAGCGCCAGTTAGCTCCAGGGTGAGTAGCAGTTAGCTCCAGAGTTAGCTCCAGAGTTAGCTCCAGTTAGCTTCAGGGTGAGTAGGAGTTAGCTCCAGAGTTAGCTTCAGGGTGAGTAGGAGTTAGCTCCAGAGTTAGCTTCAGGGTGAGTAGGAGTTAGCTCCAGAGTTAGCTCTGGCCCACCTCTGTGCGTAGCTTGCGGTTCTCGTCCTCCAGGCCTCTGAGCTTCTGGTGCAGGAAGTCGTAGTGGACGAAGCTGCTGAGCGAAGCGCTCGACTCGTTACGTTTGATTCTGTAACCATGGAGACAGAACGGATCAGGGTTACATCATTAACATAATTATGGTCATATTTTATTACTGTCCACAATGTTGAGGCCTCTTTGGATCAAAGCGGTGGGACTGTCTTTCTGCTTTTTACCTTTGTAGTGAGTGAGTGAGTGAGTGAGTGAGTGAGTGAGTGAGTGAGTCACCCATAACTGCCAGCAACATAATACCTAATGTATACATGCTATTATGTTAGCATAAATGGCAATAAATGATTCTGAAGTCTGAAGTCTGAAGTCTGCCCCACCAGCAGCAGTGTGTGTGTGTGTGTGTGTGTGTGTGTGTGTGTGTGTGTGTGTGTGTGTGTGTGTGTGTGTGTGTGTGTGTACTGACGGTGATTGGTTCTCAGATCTCTCGGCCTCCTCGTTGCCGGCGTAGAACTGCAGCAGGTCGTCCCTCATGGACAGCTCGTGGCGGAGCTGAGCGATCTGAAGCACAGAACACACACCCCCCTTTAACAAAGACCCCCCCTTTAACAAAGACCACCCCTTTAACAAACACCCCCCTTTAACAAACACCCCCCTTTAACAAAGACCCCCCCTTTAACAAACACCCCCCTTTAACAAAGACCCCACCTTTAACAAAGACCCCCCCTTTAACAAAGACCCCCCCTTTAACACACACCCCCCTTTAACAAAGACCCCCCCTTTAACAAAGACCCCCCCTTTAACAAAGACCCCCCCTTTAACAAAGACCCCCCCTTTAACAAAGACCACCCCTTTAACAAAGACCATCCCTTTAACAAAGACCCCCCCTTTAACAAAGACCCCCCCTTTAACAAAGACCCCCCCTTTAACAAAGACCACCCCTTTAACAAAGACCATCCCTTTAACAAAGACCCCCCCTTTAACAAAGACCCCCCCTTTAACAAAGACCCCCCCTTTAACAAAGACCCCCCCTTTAACAAAGACCCCCCCTTTAACAAAGACCACCCCTTTAACAAAGACCATCCCTTTAACAAAGACCCCCCCTTTAACAAAGACCACCCCTTTAACAAAGACCATCCCTTTAACAAAGACCACCCCTTTAACAAAGACCCCCCCTTTAACACACACCCCCCTTTAACAAAGACCCCCCCTTTAACAAAGACCACCCCTTTAACAAAGACCCCCCCTTTATCAAAGACCCCCCCTTTAACACACACCCCCCTTTAACAAAGACCCCCCCTTTAACAAAGACCCCCCCTTTATCAAAGACCACCCCTTTATCAAAGACCCCCCCTTTAACAAAGACCACCCCTTTAACAAAGACCCCCCCTTTAACAAAGACCACCCCTTTAACAAAGACCCCCCCTTTAACAAAGACCCCCCCTTTATCAAAGACCCCCCCTTTAACAAAGACCCCCCCTTTAACAAAGACCCCCCCTTTAACAAAGACCACCCCTTTAACAAAGACCCCCCCTTTATCAAAGACCACCCCTTTAACAAAGACCCCCCCTTTAACAAAGACCCCCCCTTTATCAAAGACCCCCCCTTTAACAAAGACCCCCCCTTTAACAAAGACCCCCCCTTTAACAAAGACCACCCCTTTAACAAAGACCACCCCTTTAACAAAGACCCCCCCTTTATCAAAGACCACCCCTTTAACAAAGACCACCCCTTTAACAAAGACCACCCCTTTAACAAAGACCATCCCTTTATCAAAGACCACCCCTTTAACAAAGACCACCCCTTTAACAAAGACCCCCCCTTTAACAAAGACCACCCCTTTAACAAAGACCACCCCTTTAACAAAGTCCCCCCCCTTTAACAAAGACCACCCCTTTAACAAAGACCCCCCCTTTAACAAAGACCCCCCCTTTATCAAAGAGTTCATTGTTCCAGTGTTGCAGTGTGTTACAGGTGGTGTTGCAGTGCGTTACAGGTGGTGTTGCAGTGTGCAGTGCGTTACAGGTGGTGTTGCAGTGTGTTACAGGTGGTGTTGCAGTGTGCAGTGTGTTACAGGTGGTGTTGCAGTGTGCAGTGTGTTACAGGTGGTGTTGCAGTGTGCAGTGTGTTACAGGTGGTATTGCAGTGTGCAGTGCGTTACAGGTGGTGTTGCAGTGTGTTACAGGTGGTGTTGCAGTGTGCAGTGTGTTACAGGTGGTGTTGCAGTGTGCAGTGTGTTACAGGTGGTGTTGCAGTGTGCAGTGTGTTACAGGTGGTGTTGCAGTGTGCAGTGTGTTACAGGTGGTGTTGCAGTGTGCAGTGTGTTACAGGTGGTGTTGCAGTGTGTTACAGGTGGTGTTGCAGTGTGTTACAGGTGGTGTTGCAGTGTGTTACAGGTGGTGTTGCAGTGTGCAGTGCGTTACTGTTCACCTCCTCCTTGGTGGCCTCCAGCTGCTCCTCCACCCTGAGGTTGCAGGCCGTCAGCTCCTGGTTCTGCTTGAGCAGTGATTGGCCGATGCGCGCCGCCAGCTCCAGGTCCCGCTCTTTCTGCGCCGCCGCACAGGACGCCATTTTGTTTAGCGGCTACACAGCGAGGCTGCGGCGCACAGGTCAGTGTTTACTGAACGGAGCGGAGGAGGACGCGACGGGTCAGACCAAATCACGTCTAGTGGCTAGGCTTTTGACTCCCCGCCAAAAGGTAGTCGGTTCGAATCTCAAGGTCTGCATTATGCAGGCCACGCCCCTACCAGCTCATTAATGACGTATTAAAGAAGATCCTGTTGGATAAAGGCCTACTTCACTAAATTACTCTTAGCTCAGCGTGTCTCCGTAGCGGGGCTAGCTCAGCGTGTCTCCGTAGCGGGGCTAGCTCAGCGTGTCTCCGTAGCGGGGCTAGCTCAGCGTGTCTCTGTAGCGGGGCTAGCTCAGCGTGTCTCCGTAGCGGGGCTAGCTTAGCGTGTCTCCGTAGCGGGGCTAGCTCAGCGTGTCTCCGTAGCGGGGCTAGCTTAGCGTGTCTCCGTAGCGGGGCTAGCTTAGCGTGTCTCCGTAGCGGGGCTAGCTCAGCGTGTCTCCGTAGCGGGGCTAGCTTAGCGTGTCTCCGTAGCGGGGCTAGCTTAGCGTGTCTCCGTAGCGGGGCTAGCTTAGCGTGTCTCCGTAGCGCGGCGAGCTCACCTCCTCCAGCAGGTGTGTGACGGCCTTGATGTCGTGGTACGTCTTGGTGACCTGGCCCACGCGGTCCGAGCACAGCACTGAGAGACGAGACAGAGGACAGAGGACAGGGGACAGGACAGGGGACAGGACAGGGGACAGAGGATAGGGGACAGAGGACAGGACAGAGGACAGGGGACAGGACAGAGGATAGGGGACAGAGGACAGGACAGAGGACAGGGGACAGAGGACAGGACAGAGGACAGAGGACAGAGGACAGGACAGAGGACAGGGGACAGGACAGAGGACAGAGGACAGGACAGAGGACAGAGGACAGGACAGAGGACAGAGGACAGAGGACAGGACAGGGGACAGGACAGAGGACAGAGAACAGATCAGTGAGACTATAGAGACAGTTTAACCTTTTCCAAGACGGTCCGATGTATTCAGAGGAGATCTAAAAGTAAATGTATTCACGTGTTCAGCTTCCGTTGAACGCTTCAACATAAAGGAATAGTTCAACCAACTTTTGTGCCTCATTTTTCGCACACGTTTCATCGTTTGCGTCGATTGGACCTAAAAACGCCTGTGGGGACATCCTTCAGAGGGTCTTCACCAGCACGCTGACGAGAGGACTCCAGGCTCCAGGAGGGAGGCCTGGGGAGACGCACCAGACCACAGACTAAAGGATCCACAAGGACTGATCCTCTTAGGCTGATCCCATTACCTCCAGATAAGACCTCACAACAACCCCCGCTCTCCTTAACCCCCGTCTCTCTCTCTCTCTCTCTCTGTACTACATCCTGCTACACACAATCACAACACTGTGTCAAAAATAAGATATGTGTCTAAAATTACATGTTGATAAGTGAGCCCATTTGGCAGTACTCGGTAGATAGGAGAACTGATTAGACAGGTTCTAAGAATGGCGCACCACAACAAGGAAATGGGTCAAGTTCACCGTATCAACAATTACAAAAAACAACTTACAAAAAAAAACAACTTACAAAAAAAATATATATATACAAAAAAGACTAATAACTACAAGGTGACCAGATGGATGCAGGGCAGGCAGCCAGGCGTTCAGACTGCAGCACTGGATTCAAACTACACTCCTGTGTGTCCTCACTAGTGCGCAAAGGGCCGCAAAGGACGGGACCTTTAA
>NW_028178891.1:7500-15772 GCF_964030765.1 Micromesistius poutassou | reverse complement strand
GTGGTGACTGACTATTCTAAGCTGATGAACGGCGGATTTTTAACAGAATCTCTCCACAGGTGTACACCACTGTGAACACACAAGGTCTGTCATCGCCAGTCTTGAGTCTGCCCATTCCCAGCCACCCACCCATCACTGCGTGTGTCACTGTGTTGTGACGCTTACACTGTTGGGTTCATCGTGTTAAAAGGCTCATCGATGATTTACAAAACTCCTTGTGCAATTACGTTAGAACAGCTGAGGAAAAAAAAAAAATAGTTTTGTGAGTTTTCATGGAAAAAGTCAGTGACCCCCCAGACCTTTTGAACCCTAGTGTACATGCAGTGCCTTTACGACGCGTTTACGACTCTGGTTTTAACAACTCTTTTCTCTGGTACACTGTTTTATTATGATGTTGTGGTCTTTTTGCTTGCTCTTATGACCCTTAAGTTATGACTATGACGGGTGTCGAGAAAGGCGCCGGTAATTGAAGTGCATTATGTTTAGTTATTTTTAATAACCGTCTCTGTGTCGGTTGTGCTCTCCTCCACAGCTTTTATCCAGACAGACACCATCCTAGAGGTGTTCCACTTTGGTGATGAAGGCCTCCTGCAGGTAAGATGACCTCCACAGACAGACAGACACACACACACACACACAGACAGACAGACAGACAGACAGACAGACAGGTGCCCTGAGGGGGTCCCACTCCGCCGTCGGTGTGCGAATTGGTGAATGAACGGGTGAACGTGTGTTTGAATCGGTGTATGAATGTGTGTGTGTGTTTGAATCGGTGAACGCGTGCACGAACGGGTGAACGTCAGCGAACATACATAGCGAAGCGCTTTGAACAGGCCACTGGGTTAGAAAAGCGCGGTATAAATGAGGTCCGTTCACCAGTCCACTTACAGACGCGAGGAGGATCCAACTATCTGTAGAGCGCGTCCCCTCACCCGTTCATATCAGTGGGGGGTGGGTGAAGTCCAGGTCAGTACAGCCAGCCCTCCCCTCCCTATCTCTTCACTACACACCCTGTCGTGTTCCCCCACTAAGACGGTTTTAACAGGAGGGGATGCAAAGGTGCAGACTGAGACACAGGATGTGCCGTTGGTTATCACTGTTTAGAAAAGGGAAGTGTTTTTTTTTTTAAAAAGCCGGCTTTAGCTGGCTTCTGCCATCTGATCGTGATTATGAAAGGGGTGTGTGTGTGTGTCTGTGTGTGTGTCTCTTTCACAGGCCTGAGTCTGTTCCATGGGGCATGATTCTGTTTGATAGGGCCTGAGTCTGTTCGATAGGGCCTGAGTCTGTTCCACGGGGCCACAGTCTGTTCTATTGAGCCTGAGCCTGTTCCATTAGTTTCTTTAATTGAACCTGAGTCTGTTCCATAGGGCCTGAGTCTGTTCCATAGGGCCTGAGTCTGTTCGATAGGGCCCGAGTCTGTTCCATAGGGCCTGAGTCTGTTCCATAGGGCCTGAGTCTGTTCGATAGGGCCTGAGTTTGTTCCATAGGGCCTGAGTCTGTTCGATAGGGCCTGAGTCTGTTCCATAGGGCCTGAGTTTGTTCGATAGGGCCTGAGTCTGTTCCATAGGGCCTGAGTTTGTTCCATAGGGCCTGAGTTTGTTCCATAGGGCCTGAGTTTGTTCCATAGGGCCTGAGTCTGTTCCATAGGGCCTGAGTCTGTTCCATAGGGCCTGAGTCTGTTCCATAGGGCCTGAGTCTGTACCATAGGGCCTGAGTCTGTACCATAGGGCCTGAGTCTGTTCCATAGGGCCTGAGTCTGTTCGATACGGCCTGAGTTTGTTCGATACGGCCTGAGTTTGTTCTATAGGGCCCGAGTCTGTTCCATAGGGCCTGAGTTTGTTCGATAGGGCCTGAGTTTGTTCGATAGGGCCTGAGTTTGTTCGATAGGGCCTGAGTTTGTTCGATAGGGCCTGAGTCTGTTCCATAGGGCCTGAGTCTGTTCCATAGGGCCTGAGTCTGTTCCATAGGGCCTGAGTCTGTTCGATAGGGCCTGAGTTTGTTCTATAGGGCCCGAGTCTGTTCCATGGGGCCTGAGTCTGCTCTGAGTCGGCTCCATGTGTAAGTCGCTCTCCCCGTATGACGGCGGCCTCCTAGGTCTCCACTGGGCCCCTGCTCATCCATTATTCACCAGGGCCCCGCGTTTTTTGTTACGGCTTCACGTGAGGTCTAGGGTAGCCCCCAACGGCACAAAACCGTGTGTGTGTGTGTGTGTGTGTGTGTGTGTGTGTGTGTGTGTGTGTGTGTGTGTGTGTGTGTGTGTGTGTGTGTGTGTGTGTGTGTGTGTGTGTTGATAACACGGTTGTTGACTGGGGCGTCATGGCGTTGTGTGTGTGTGTTTCCCTCAGATATGAGGCGACGATAGGATCTACCCTGAAATGCGTCTAAAGAGTAGAATCTCAGACGTGAACTAAAAAGTTTAGAGTTCTTACTTTACATTGTGTGTGTGTGTGTGTCTGTCTGTCTCTGTCTTTGTGTGAGTGTGTGTGTGTCTGTCTGTCTGTCTGTGTCTCTCTCTGTGTGTGTCTCTCTGTCTGTCTTTGTGTGTGTCTGTCTCTCTGTCTGTCTTTGTGTGTGTCTGTGTGTGTGTGTGTCTGTCTGTGTGTGTCTCTCTGCCTGTGTCTATGTGTGTGTGTGTCTGTCTGTCTGTCTGTGTGTGTCTGTGTGTGTCTGTCTGTGTGTGTCTGTCTGTGTGTGTCTGTGTGTCTCTCTGCCTCTGCCTCTGTCTGTGTGTGTGTCTGTCTGTGTGTCTGTGTGTGTGTCTGTCTGTGTGTGTCTCTCTGCCTGTGTCTATGTGTGTGTGTGTGTGTCTGTGTGTGTGTGTGTGTGTGTGTGTGTTACGGTTGTGTCCCGCCCACTGACGTTGCGTCTCTGTTGTGTTACAGGCGGAGCCCGACATGAACTCATATCACCACAAAAGGTAAGACACACACTTCTAAACGCACACTCCACTTTTAACGCAGGTCACGGCGTTGCTCCGAAGAAGCGGTGCTGTTGTTATCGTTGCGTCTGGTCCTGGATCTAGAGCTTTGTGCGTCGTGTGTAGATGAGATGATGCGGTATGCATTCTTTGGATCGATCTTTGCACTGGAAGGTGTCCTCGCCAAAAGACGTGTCAGCGTTTAATCAAACTTAATACGAACCTACGCCAATTGCACCTGAACGATGAGGACGGGACACAATCCTCCTCCCGACACTCGACGACGAAAGCCCACGTCGACAAAATACGTCTTTCCTGTCGAAGATTCGAGGTCACCCTGGTTACCGGACTGAGTCATCACTTTGTGTGTTTGTGCGCCCCGGCACTTAATGTACACACTTATTATGTGTTTGCACGTCCTGGCACTTAAATATAGTACTTGGCGTTGCATCTTACCCTAGCTATCTGTGTTGTGTACAGGGAATGGGTTAACCTAGTGATGGTTAGTGTATACGGGGGAACGGGTTAACCCAGTGATGGCTAGTGTGTACGGGGGAATGGGTTAACCTAGTGATGGTTAGTGTGTACGGGGGAATGGGTTAACCTAGTGATGGTTAGTGTGTACGGGGAACGGGTTAACCTAGTGATGGTTAGTGTGTACGGGGGAACGGGTTAACCTAGTGATGGTTAGTGTGTACGGGGGAAGGGGTTAACCTAGTGACGGTTAGTGCTTGGCTCTTGGTTCTATGAACATCCTCGCTGTACCCACAGAGATATATCGCTGTTTCTCTTTCTTTCTGACAAACTGACTTATTGTGAGTCTCTCTGGACAAAAGCGTGTAACGCCAAACGGCCCCGAACGTGAATCCCGTCTTGTTGTGGTCGCAACACACGACAACACACTCACCTTTCAATGCGTCTCGTTTACCAGGAAAGAAAAAAAACACGTCAGGGATTTCACCTGCACATTCACAGCATTCCTGCGTCAACACCACATCAGAGTTATTATCACTGCGGGTTTTTTTTTTTGACGTGTTTGTTTTTTGACGTGCGCGTCGCACACACACACACACGCACGCACGCACGCACACACACGCGCACGTGCGACATACCACCAGCAGCCACACCTTGTGCTAGCCGGCCGGGCGCAGCTGTCACGCCGTCGTTGCGTTTGATTGGCTGCTCAGAGGCGGCGGCGGCGGGGGTGGTGATCTGTGCACCATCTGTCAGGGAGTGTGACCCGACCTGGAGACCTTTCTAAAGTCAAGTGTGAAGACGCGCTGGTGGGAGATCTAGGAACAGGGCCTCTGTGTGTGTGTGTGTGTGTGTGTGTGTGTGTGTGTGTGTGTGTGTGTGTGTGTGTGTGTGTGTGTGTGTGTGTGTGTGTGTGTGTGTGTGTGTGTGTGTGTGTGTAGTTGTGCACCATGCAGGGTGTTTTAGGAAGTGTGTGTGTGGCTCTTTGTGTGTGTGTGTGTCCCCCTTGTGTGTGGGTCTGCCTCTTTGTATGTGTGTGTGTGTGTGTCCCGCTTGTGTGTGTGTGTGTGTCTGCCTCTTTGTATGTGTGTTTCTGGCTCTTTGTGTGTGTGTGTGTGTGTGTCAGTGTGTGTGTAGGTGTGCACGCATACAGACGTGGCGGTGAGCGTCTTGTTTGAAAGGAGTGTGTGTCCTGTTTGCGTGACTGTGTGTGCGTGTGTGTGTGTGGACATTTGCATTTTCAGGGCATTAGTGTGTGTGTGTGTGTGTGTGTGTGTGTGTGTATATATCCGGTCTCGTCCAATCAGAGGGCTCCAGGTCAACAGCCTCAGGGACACGTGGCCTCACCTGTCAGCTGACCTGTGTGTGTGTGTGTGTGTGTGTCCACGCGATTGTGCGCGCGTGTGTGTGTCCCCGTGTATCCCCGAACTTGTGTGTGTGTGTTCATTAGCACATTTTGAGTGTGTGTTGGGTGTGTATGTACGTGAGTGTGTGTGTGTGTGTGTGTGTGTGTTGTGTATGTACATGAGTGTACATACACAACATGCGTGTGTGTGTGTGTGTTCGTTTTGTGTGTGTGTTGTATATTAGTGTGTGGTGTGTGTGTGTGTGTGTGTGTGTCTCCCCTTCACACATTAACGACGTGACATTTGCCGCCCGGTGCAGCAGCTCTGTTTACACACACACACACACACACACACACACACACACACACACACACAGCCTCTGACCCAACACCTTAACGCCCCCACCACTCATATAAACACCAAGGGGCTGCTAGTCACTTGGACACACACACACACTCACATATACAACACACACTAATGTACACACACTCACATATACAACACACACTAATGTACACACACTCACATATACAACACACACTAATGTACACAACACACACACAAAACGAACACACACACACACACGCATGTTGTGTATGTACTCATGTACATACACAACACACACACACACACTCACGTACATACACACCCAACACACACTCAAAATGTGCTAACGCACACACACACACACACACACACACCCATGTACACAGACACGCACTAGGAGTCCCACGCTCTAGTGACCATGAACCCCAGGTGACCAGACCATAATATGTACACACACACACACACACACACACACACGTCCACTTCTGTAAGCAAACAGACACACACACACACACACACACCCCTATGCATCGCACAACTCAATTCACATATGCTACTAGAACACACACACACACACACACACACGAGACACACACACACGCACACCTTTTAACAAAATGCACAAGTCCACACCTACACAAAACACACACATTCACGAGACAGACACACAAACACACACACACACACTACTGAATGCATGCACAAGTACACAAACAGGACAGACAGTCTTGGCAGGAACGGGTCACACAAACACACACACACACAGACACACACACACACACACGCGCGGACAAACGTGATACATGCACACTGGCATACGAGCGCACGCGCAAACGTGTGGAAACACACGCACACACACACACACACACACAAGCACACACACTGACCGGGCGAACTCACAGAATCCCACAAGAAAGGGAAACAGTTGTGGTTTCTATTTGAGTCAAGAGTTGTTTCCCAACGCGGGCTCAAAGACAGGCTGCAGGCCTGATTATGGTTCCACGTCAACGCGTCTACGGACCCCTTCACGTCCTCGCCGACCCTCCTTGCGTGCACCGCGAGGGGCCAGACGTGCGCCTCCCGAAAAAAGTGTAACCTTTTCGTCGAGGGGCTGTGATTGGTCCGCCGATCCCCGGCTCCTCCTAGTGGGTCGACTGGTAACCTGAAGGTTGCTGGTTGGATCCCCGGCTCCTCCTAGTGGGTCGACTGGTAACCTGAAGGTCGCTGGTTGGATCCCCGGCTCCTCCTAGTGGGTCGACTGGTAACCTGAAGGTCGCTGGTTGGATCCCCGGCTCCTCCTAGTGGGTCGACTGGTAACCTGAAGGTCGCTGGTTGGATCCCCGGCTCCTCCTAGTGGGTCGACTGGTAACCTGAAGGTCGCTGGTTGGATCCCCGGCTCCTCCTAGTGGGTCGACTGGTAACCTGAAGGTCGCTGGTTGGATCCCCGGCTCCTCCTAGTGGGTCGACTGGTAACCTGAAGGTCGTTGGTTGGATCCCCGGCTCCTCCTAGTGGGTCGACTGGTAACCTGAAGGTCGCTGGTTGGATCCCCGGCTCCTCCTAGTGGGTCGACTGGTAACCTGAAGGTCGCTGGTTGGATCCCCGGCTCCTCCTAGTGGGTCGACTGGTAACCTGAAGGTCGTTGGTTGGATCCCCGGCTCCTCCTAGTGGGTCGACTGGTAACCTGAAGGTCGCTGGTTGGATCCCCGGCTCCTCCTCCTCCTAGCTGAGTGTGGAGGTGTCCCTGGGCGAGACGCCCTCACCCTGACTGCTCCCTGACCGGCCGGCTGTCGCCCTGAGGGGGTCCACTCCGCCGTCGGTGGGTGAATGTGTGTGTGTGAGCCGCTGAGAATCGCTTTTGATAAAAGCGAAGAAAATTCCCTTTAATGTAAATGTAAATGTCTACATGATCTGTGCTTTGAGATCACTACTCTGCAGCAGGGATCGACCGATGTGGATTTTTTTTTAGGACCCGTACCGATTTCTTTTTCATCAGCCGCCATCATAAAAAACGACACAACAAAACGTGACTCACAAACTTTGACCGAGCCGAGCTACAACCACTCACCCACCCACCCACTCACCCTCCCTCCCTCCCTCCCTCCCTCCCTCCCGCCTGAAAACAGAATGACTGCTTTGTATCGTTGTCATGTTTTTTTTGTGGGCGTGTCTGTGTGTGGCTGATGAGCCTCATCCACTCCCCCACAGCGTCCAATCAGACCCGGCCAGGTGGGGACGCGGGTGGGTGGGTGGGGGGGGTGTTGAGGCACACCTGTTGCACGTTGAGTCATCACAGGTGTGCACAGGTGTGTCCACCACACACACACACACACACGCACACTCAGGGAGAGCTCCAGGTCATGCATCATCATCATCATCATACACTGCAAACTTTGCGCTAAAACCACCAATAAACTAAGTCACCCTAGAGAGCCTCCTAGGTCGCTCGAGGAAGGCTCCTGGGTAGCCTCCTAGAGGGATCGAGGTAGCCTCCTAGGTGGAGAGGCAGCGTCCTATAGGTGGGAGTGTAGCACGAGGTCTGCTTGATCGATTGATTGCTTTTATTTGACCATTTTGATATGAAATACTCTTCTTTTTTTTTTTGCAGCACCTTTCGGTAGAGAGAGAGAGAGACAGACAGACAGACAGACTATAAATAGTCAGAGATGACACAGTAGAGACCGTAGTTCTTGTTTCCGTTGTGGACCCATTGCTGTGCAAGTAGCAGCAAACCACACATCAATCATTCAACAAAAATGTGCACAACTGCATACAAGTCACACACACGTACTGCAACAATGATCATGCTTAAGACATGCCTAAGATTGGCGTCTAAGCCAGTGTTTCAAAGCCTGTTTACTGCCTGTGTGTCTGACTAGGCCTGGCTGGCGATATGGCTGAAAGACATATCACAAATCTATAACATACAGTATCTCTATAACTATTGATCATTGGAATGACCTAAAAAAGACTAGGGATTACCCTGCTGGATTTAAACCCTTGTGTTCAACACTTAATACGACCTTCCACTGTTCCTCACTGATAAATACTCCAACGTCGACACAACAACGAGAAACACTCAGATATTGTAATAAATAAGTACGGAACCGTGTTTGTGTAACAAACCCAGCTGCTACAGTCGGCGGTCCAGCCTCTTATCGATACATACTGAACATGTTTTATATCGATATTGATCAAAAGTCCATCACC
>NW_028178891.1:0-2500 GCF_964030765.1 Micromesistius poutassou | reverse complement strand
GCCGCCGCCGCTAACTGTAGCTCACCATGTAGCCGCCTCCGCCGCTAACTGTAGCTCACCACGTAGCCGCCGCCGCTAACTGTAGCTCACCACGTAGCCGCCGCTAACTGTAGCTCACCACGTAGCCGCCGCCGCCTCTAACTGTACCTCATCACGTAGCCGCCGCCGCTAACTGTAGCTCACCATGTAGCCGCCGCCGCCGCTAACTGTAGCTCACCACGTAGCCGCCGCCGCCGGCGCTAACTGTAGCTCACCACGTAGCCGCCGCCGCCGCCGCTAACTGTAGCTCACCATGTAGCCGCCGCCGCTAACTGTAGCTCACCATGTAGCCGCCGCCGCCGGCGCTAACTGTAGCTCACCACATAGCCGCCGCTAACTGTAGCTCACCACGTAGCCGCCACCGCCACTAACTGTAGCTCACCACGTAGCCACCGCCGCTGCCGCTAACTGTAGCTCACCACGTAGCCGCCGCCGCCACCGGCGCTAAGTCAGTTAGCGTAGCATCTGAGCTACCTTACTCGAATACGCAATCCTTCGGTTTTTGCATCGCAGCCGCTTAGTTTTACATTCAATGCAAATCTCCCACGTCCCATCGCGGCATCCCATAATACGCCCTTAGAGTCAAGCTGTGTCTCTGTACGCTCTGTAAGCTCTGCTAAAGCACACACGCTTTGATCTGTTGGTTTATCGTCACGAGACACGAAGACGCAGCGTTCGTCTACGGTCACCAGCAGATGCAAAACTGCCACTGAATGCTAATGGTGTGTGTGTGTGTGTGTGTGTGTGTGTGTGTGTGTGTGTGTGTGTGTGTGTGTGTGTGTGTGTGTGTGTGTGTGTGTGTGTGTGTGTGTGTGTGTGTGTGTGTGTGTGTGTGTGTCCCTATCTGCGTGTGTGTGTGTGTGTCCCTATCTGCGTGTGTGTGTGTGTGTCCCTATCTGCGTGTGTGTGTGTGTGTGTCTCTATCTGCGTGTGTGTCTGTGTGTGTCTCTATCTGTGTGTGTGTGTCTCTATCTGCGTGTGTGTGTGTGTCTCTATCTGTGTGTGTGTGTGTGTCTCTATCTGCGTGTGTGTGTGTGTGTGTCCGTCCATACCTGTGTGTGTGTGTGTGTGTGTCTATCTGTGTGTGTGTGTGTGTCTCTATCTGCGTGTGTGTGTGTGTGTGTGTGTGTGTGTGTGTGTGTGTGTGTGTGTGTGTGTGTGTGTGTGTGTGTGTGTGTGTGTGTGTGTGTGTGTGTGTGTGTGTGTGTGTGTGTCTATCTGTGTTTGTGTCCGTCTCTATCTGTGTGTGTGTGTGTGTGTCTCTATCTGTGTGTGTGTGTGTGTCTCTATCTGCGTGTGTGTGTGTCTCTGTGTGTGTGTGTGTGTGTGTCCAGGCCGGTGGGGATGCCCAAAATGGAAAAAGTTTATTTGCACAACCCCAGCCCAGAAGAGATCAGCCTGATCTCCATATCGGCCACAACGGCGCACTTCCACGCGTCCTTCTTTCAAAACAGGGTAAGGACTCTCTCTCTCTCTCTCTCTCTCTCTCTCTCTCTCTCTCTCTCTCTCTCTCAATGAAACACTCACTCACTCTCTCACTCAATGAAACACTCTCTCTCTCTCTCTCTCTCACACTCAATGAAACACTCACTCACTCTCTCTCTCTCTCTCTCTCTCTCACACTCAATGAAACACTCAATGAAACACTCTCTCTCTCTCTCACACTCAATGAAACACTCTCTCTCTCACTCAATGAAACTCTCACTCTCTCTCACTCAATGAAACTCTCACTCTCTCTCACTCAATGAAACTCTCACACTCACTCACTCACTTACTCACTCACTCACTCAATGAAACACTCTCTCACTCACTCACTCACTCAATGAAACAAACTTTCACTGACACATGGTGGAAATGCTGCATTCCAATGTTTTTACTCTTTGACTATCTGGCTCAATCCTAAGTGCTGGCCAAGTGCTGGTCAATTGCTGGCAAAGTACTGGTAAAGTGCTGGCAAAGTGCTGGCCAAGTGCTGGTTTAATGCCGGTCGATTAGGTTCTGACAAACAGATGTATTGTGACCTTGGTCCTGACCCTCTCTCCTCCTCCTCCCGTCTCCCCCCCCCCCCCCCCCCCCCTTTAGATAATCCCGCCGGGGGGGAACACGTCGTTTGACGTGGTGTTCCTGGCGAGGGTGGTGGGCAACGTGGAGAACACATTATTTATTAACACCTCCCACCACGGGGTGTTCACATATCAGGTGGGTCTCCGCGCCTCATGTGAGGTCACTGTCGCCTTTCACGTTGTACATGTCGTAGCTTAATCTACGTCATCGTATCGTCTCTTCAGCCATTGGTTGATTAATTATCATCTCCTTAGCTATTGGTTGTTTATTTATCATAGTCTTCAGCCATTGGTTGATTAATTATCATACTCTACAGCCATTGGTTGTTTAATTATCATCTCTTAATTATCATCTCTTCAGCCATTGGTTGATTAATTATCATCTCTTAATTATCATC
>NW_028178892.1:7500-15998 GCF_964030765.1 Micromesistius poutassou | reverse complement strand
CAACCAATCACAGACAAGGGTTAGCGGGTGTTGTGGGGGTTTTGCGTTCATTTTGAGTTCACGACAGTTTTTCTTTGAGTTCACGACAGTTTTTCACTGGATGCACGGAACACAAGAAGGGAGGGGCGGGCTGGCTCTGGTTTGTTGTTTGGGATCTCGCCTCGAATACCAACAGAAGAGACATCGCCCAACATCGCTGATGCAACCTTTTTTATTTTTGCATACTTGACAGACATTTTCAAACACGAGACGCAAGACTTTTAGTCTTTTTAGTCTGCTTTTTTTTAGGGCCGGGGTGCTTGGAGATTCACTCTCTTGTGTAGAAGTATTGACCAAACAACGGCTCTCTAGAGAAGAGGCGTCTGGGCTTGGAAACGGCCTTCTTCTTGAGTTCCTCACCTCAGAGTGCTTTGATTGGCAGCGGGAATGTCGGTTGAATCTCAGATCTAACCGGGCCACTACACACTGATGAGCAAACCGTTTATTGCCTCAACGGCAACATGTGAAGGCTTATTTTCCCCGACGATTCATTCACCGTTGTGCGTCACGCTTCAAAACAAAATACATGTCAAAACAATGCATAACATGTGTTTATAGGATGTCAGGCAAATGGCTACAAAACGGTTTTCGGATTACAATCTTTTGATGGGTTTGCCTGACGAGTGCTCGTTCGCGTCCCCCAGTATGAATGCATTATTTCCTTCAAGGGGTCTTTGTCAGTCACAGCTCAAACCGTGCATCTGTAGATACGCTCCTCTGGGGGAATGACGGCACAATACTGGCCGTGTCAGAAGGACTAGCCCGCATTCCCTGAGCGGTTCCACGCTTCGACACACATGTCTGATGGATGTAGTCTCTAAAGTCTCTAAAGCTGAAATCGAGAAAAACGATTCCCTCGAAGAGACGGGAATTTCGACATCCATTTCTTTTGTCGGCCGTCGGGCAATCATTGCGTATTGATCGGAAACGGAACCGATTTATCTGTCTTTCTGGGGTTGTAGTCCCCTGCTGTGGATTGGCCGACGAGGTGAATAAGGTGAAATAACAATAGATATAGGGGGACATGTTATGATAGGTGATGACTCACCAAAGATCTATGGTGAAAGTTTGACTGAGTGCAGTTTGTTGTTGGTTGTGTGTGTCGGTCTAACACTAACACTGCAGTTCATTTTTATTTCCCCGTTGTGCTGTGATCATTCAGTCGATATCAAAGTATTTATCGCTAAATGTATCGTGAATTATGGAAAAAGTTTAGCTTTATGGAGTCAGTGTTCTGTAGATGACACACGTCTCATCATAACCATGAATAACGGGCATTGAAGATGTGTTTTGTTTCATGACAGACAACTGACAAACACGAGGAACATAAAGGTTGCGAACACACACACACACACACACACACACACAGACTTTTATGTGTTTGTTCGGTTTAAGATGTTGTCCACGTCACGCAAGGCCAGACATCTGGATCTGCCCGCGACATGAGAGCTGAGAACAAGGGACGGATATGAACGAGACGAGTCTTTACACCAAAAAATAGGAACCATTGTTGTACTACTTTCAAGTCGGGAGATGCTGATATTATGTTTTCGTACGGAAAGCCAATTGTCTGCGCCTTTTGCTTGTGTTCATTTAACTACGTTGTACAGAAACCCAATGGCGTTCAGTGATTTCCAATGAGGCCATTTCATACACTTACTTATTTAACAGTTTGGTCGATCGTCAAAGACTTGTGGTGATTACAGATTCATGTCATCAACGGGCCGACGAGGTGAGGGTCACAGATTAGCCAGCGAACCGTGAGTGTGTGAATCCAGAACCTTTTTGGGTGTCAAACTCCCCAACCTCTCGACTAGCCCACTGGTACATTGTTTTGGGGAGAACTATGAAACGTATTTATGTATATTTTATTTTTTATTTTCACTGGCACAGACGCGACATTGGGAACACATGACCTTGCGTACACTTAATGGAATGATAGCAAATGCGGCCATTTTGGTCCCAGTCTTGTGGTGTGTGTGTGTGTGTGTGTGTGTGTGTGTGTGTGTGTGTGTGTGTGTGTGTGTGTGTGTGTGTGTGTGTGTGTGTGTGTGTGTGTGTGTGTGTGTGTGTGTGTGTGTGTGTGTGTGTGTGTGTGTGAGAGAGAGAAAGTGTTTGGTGTAATATCTTAACTTTTCATGTAGGTCTTGTAAAGGCATGTAAGTTTAATGAACCTGTTATATTATCTTTCTTCCCAAAATGTTTAGATCTTTTTCCCCTTCTTTGTAAAATTTGGATCCAAATAAAAGTATTTAAGTGTGTGTGTGTGTGTGTGTGTGTGTGTGTGTGTGTGTGTGTGTGTGCTAAGAGGAAGAACCCAATTGAAATGTGCTTCATCGTTATATCGCTATTTTCTTAGTTGGGAACCTCTCAAGAGGGAGACGGCTTTTTTATTTTCGCCCTGACGGTCCCCCGGCAATTTAATAATGAGATAACCAACGATGAAATGGTGATGTCGCTGCTCATGGGATGAAATCGCCATTCCCGCGTGTGATCAGAATTCCTGCCATATCCGTTTTTTCCCTTCCTTTCTTCCTTCCTTGTTCTTCCTGTTTTAGCTCCTTGCCAGCGCCGGAGACGAAAGCAATCCTTTCCCTCCATTTGTTTATTTATTTCCTTCTCTTTGATCGAGTGATAAGTCTGGTATGCTTGGAGCCAGGGAAGGAGATGGATTTGTAATTTATTTCTTTAACGCCCCCTCTCTCAGCTCTCTCCACTCTCTCCTCTCTCCCCTCCTCTCTCTCTCTCTCTCCTCTCTCTCTCTCTCCTCTTTCTCCTCTCTCTCCTCCTCTCTCTCTCCTCTCTTTCTCCTCTCTCTCCTCTCTCCTCTATCTCTCTCCCCTCTCTCTCCTCTCTCTTTCCTCTCTCTCCTCTCTCTCTCTCCTCTCTCTCTCCCCTCTCTCCTCTCTCTCTCTCTCCTCTCTCTCCTCTCTCTCCCTCTCTCTCTCCTCTCTCTCCTCTCTCTCCCTATCTCTCCTCTCTCCCCTCCTCTCCCCTCTATTGTGTTTGCTTGTCGCGGTCTGTGAGCGATTCCAGCCCGACGACACATCAGCCCCCCCCCCACCGGAAAATCTGCCTCTTCTGACATCACAGGTGGGGGTGGACACGCCCACTTGTGATGTCAGAAAAGGCCGATTTTCAAAGCGGCTTGTAACGGCTAATCACATTCACAGCTGGTGGTATAATAGGTCACCTTTGAGAGAAGATGTATAGGTCAAGGCGTAGGGATTGTGTGTTGAAGGAGGCTGACGAAACCCACCACAACCATCCCCTCTCTCTTCTCTCTCTTCTTTCTCTCTTCTCTCTCTCCCCTCTCTCTCCTCTCTCCCCTCTCCCCTCTCTCTCCTCTCCACTTTCTCCTCTCTCCCTCCTCTCTCTCCTCTCTCCCCTCTCCCCTCTCTCTCCTCTCCACTCTCTCCTCTCCACTCTCTCCTCTCTCTCTCCTCTCTCCCCCCTCTCTCTCCTCTCTCCCCCCTCTCTCTCCTCTCTCTCCTCTCTCCCCTCTCCCCTCTCCCCTCTCTCTCCCCTCTCCCCTCTCCCCTCTCCCCTCTCTCTCCTCTCTCCCCTCTCCCCTCTCTCTCCTCTCCCCCCTCTCCCTCTCCCCTCTCTCCTCTCTCTCTCCTCTCTCCCCTCTCCCCTCTCTCTCCTCTCCCCTCTCTCTCCTCTCTCTCCCCCCTCTCTCCCCTCTCTCTCCTCTCCACTCCCCCTCTCTCCCCCCTCTCTCTCCTCTCCACTCTCTCCTCTCTCCTCTCTCTCCCCTCTCTCCCCTCTCTCCCCTCTCCCCCCCCCCCCTTCCCTTTTCCTCCTTTAATTTAAAGCCAATTTCCACTTGTGTTCAAGAAGGCCTTTCAGTGCGACCCTCGCGGGCCAGAGTACATACTCCATATCAGTTGAGCGTTTTTCGTCGAAGGCGAGGGGGGATTTACGGGGCGTCTGATGGTGTTTTCATCGTTGTTATGTAGACGTGAGCCCCAAACGAGCAGCCTCCAAAGATAAATTAACTTTATCGAACAAATGTTTTCCCCGGCAAAAACACAATCATGGCCAAGCATTTTCGCTGTAAACAAAATACTAATACACGTCCATACAAACGTCAACAGCGTTTCCCTCGGCTGCGTTGGTCAAACGTCGGCTCGTACAGTAACCGTGTCTTCTCCACAGCAAATAACACGAGAGGGGGGAACGGATGCTACAACGCCGTGCTGACTACAGATGTGACATTGATATTCAGCTCAGTGTTCGGCGTCGGTCAGAGCAAACCGTCTACCGCACACGCTCTGAATGTAAGTGTAGTGTTTACGTCCTCTGGCCGGATCGCTCCGTGAACTCGATCGGGGGTTCCCGCCGCCTTCCGAAGACAAACGGCGGGGGGTAATGACGGTAATGGTAAAGTCAGGGGGGGGGTCGGGTTTTAACCCGGCAGAAAACCGCGCGGCAGGACAAAGAGACACCCGAGAGGAGCTGTCGGTGCGAGATATAAAGACGCGGGACGCAAAGGTGACAAAAAAAAGAAAAGATGACAGCCCACTCGAAGCCCACTGCAGCTCTGAGGACCGGCGGTCTCCCAGTCGCCGTCTGTCCGTCCGTCCGTCCAGACACCGCGGGGGGCAGCGCGGACGCTAAGCGCTACGCTGGAAGTCGGGCATGCTAGCACCACTGTGGAATACGTGAAATATGTGAAACTGTGTTAAATGGTAGAATGAAATGAAATAGAATTAAATGCAGACTGCATTTACAAAGCGCTTTCCTGACCACTGGCCACGCAAACCCCACTAATACCTTCTCCTGTATGAGATGTGTAGTAAATGGACTGCATTTGCAAAGCACTTCACAACATCGCCTGACATTCACCCGTTCACGCACACATTCACACACCGACGGCGGAGTGGACAGCCACGCAGGGCGACAGCCAGCGGGTCAGGGAGCAGTCAGGGTGAGGGCGTCGTCTCGCTCAGGGGAAACCTCCACACTCAACAGCTAGGAGGAGGAGGAGGAGCCGGGGGATCGAACCAGCGACCTTCCGGTTACACAGCCAAACCCGCTCTACACCTCCTGAGCCACATGCTGCCTCCGTCGGGGAGGTGGGGGTCGCGGGGGGGTCAGACGACAACAACTTTGCATCAAGGAATACCGTATATTCAAATGACGTCTATAATGTCTCCGAAAAAATCCGTCTTCCAACTGCCAAGGAACTGCGACCGAACCGCATTAGCATACGAATTGATGGCAATTATTTTCAACCGCCCCGCCAAGACGCCACATATGGCGCCCACCAGCCCGGCCCTAATCCGGTCAGGCGGAGGCGTGTGTGCACACTGAATCGTTAATTCAACCCCTTAATATCCGGTGTGTTGACGCTTGCGACGCAGTGTTTGTGTTGGTGGGGGGTTGTTGGGGGGTTGGGGGGTTTGCGGGGTGGGGCTGCTGCTGTTGTTGTTGTTGATGCAATTTACTAATTATCTTTCTGCGTTGATGAGGTCGTCCCAGAATTTGTGCGTTTTGTTTTAGACCGATGGAATGCGCTCGCGATCGCCCCGAAGTCGTATTTTGGCCGAATTATGATATCTGACCTCAACTACCTACTCTCCTCCAACGGTGCTGATTCACTGCGCGTCATTGGCTAGATCCTAAACCAATCAGAGTGCTGTGTGCATTCCATTATCACTATCTGCCTAAGTCATCTGTTGGACTCTATTTGATCTATTTTACCAATTTGACTGTTTGACTTTTGGTATTTTTGATGCTAAATACAACATGAACCTTAAAATATGACTTGGGCAGTTACACCACCAGGGTAACGATTTGACGATTTTGTCGGACCTTGGCTTGATTTTGATTGTGAGCGAGCGCTATGGATGCGGGATAGACTCCCAGCAGAAAGGTACTGGGTTCGATTCCCAGGGCCCACAGCCCGGCATCAATTAGCAAACACACCCTCTCCTTTGCTCCTCGATGAAATCTGAATTCACCTTAATGGCCGTCCCTCTCTTCAGAGTTGGGTCATTTGAAATAGGCTTTAGATTTATTAGCGCAGGGTCATCACCTACGATGTGAAGGGGTTTCAAATGTTCCTGGACTACGGCTGTTCCGTCTAGAGGAGCTGACGTCACCAGCACAATCGACCGGGAGACAGCGATCCATTCTGCTGGCGTCGTTCAGATCCTCGACCTAGATTTAATAGCCTGATGTAAAACCAAAACGATGTGGGGCGGACGTAAGAAGGATGGGATTGATCTCAACCCAATCAAAAGTACTTGATTAGCAATGGATTGGCTACCAATATATCCAGTCTGTTTGATTCCTCTCTCTCGCTCTCTCTCTCTCTCTCTCTCTCTCTCTCTCTCTCTCTCTCTCTCTCTCTCTCTAGCTGGCCTTTAACATCACTCTTCGTTTTTCTGCTCCCTAGTCTCTCAATCTCCTCCACTTCCATTTCCCGTATTTTTTTTTCTCTTTCCGCTGACCGGAAAGTCCAATGTCGAGTTGTGCGACCTCGGCTTTCATTCGCTGTTCCTGGAGCCGGACTGTCAAGGACACTTTGACAAGCGTTTAGTTGGTGTGCAGCACCGGCGTCTTTGGCCACCCGCAGGCACCGACCTTGGGCCGAGGGCCGAGTCCACCTCCATAGTGGACAGTTTGATGTTCTTAAACACACAGGTTCCAAGCTCCGTTCAGAGTGCGGAACAGAGTCTATGAGCTGAGCCGTGGTTCAGCTCATAGACTCGAACTCGGAGCAGTGCTCGTTCTGTGGGTGAGAAGGTTCTGTGGGTGAGAAGGTTCTGTGGGTGAGAAGGTTCTGTGGGTGAGAAGGTTCTGTGGGTGAGAAGGTTCTGTGGGTGAGAAGGTTCTGTGGTAGAGAAGGTTCTGTGGGTGAGAAGGTTCTGTGGTAGAGAAGGTTCTGTGGGTGAGAAGGTTCTGTGGGTGAGAAGGTTCTGTGGGTGAGAAGGTTCTGTGGGAGAGAAGGTTCTGTGGTGGAGAAGGTTCTGTGGGTGAGAAGGTTCTGTGGGAGAGAAGGTTCTGTGGGAGAGAAGGTTCTGTGGGTGAGAAGGTTCTGTGGGTGAGAAGGTTCTGTGGTGGAGAAGGTTCTGTGGTTGAGAAGGTTCTGTGGTAGAGAAGGTTCTGTGGGTGAGAAGGTTCTGTGGGTGAGAAGGTTCTGTGGTAGAGAAGGTTCTGTGGTGAGAAGGTTCTGTGGGTGAGAAGGTTCTGTGGTGAGAAGGTTCTGTGGGTGAGAAGGTTCTGTGGTGAGACTTCTCAACGCTGTGAGCTGCACAACAAACAGAGGTCTACGAGGATCTGGTGCAGAGTGATTGACTGGGCTGGATCAATGCTTTCGCTCTTCCTTATAGTTTCAGTGAAATGGGCGCCTTTTCATCCATTGCTGGACCAAAAAGCGGTTGTTTTTCAGAGATTCGGGCTGGATGCAAGGCCGCGTCCAGATAGTCGTCTCAGTTTGGAATCTTGCTTTATTCTCACGAGGAAAATTGCTGAATCCCCCCGAAATAAACAACATCTTCAATTGAAATGATCACCCGACAATTCACTGAATCTTTAGTTTGTAAAGTTTGATTCGCCTTCTGTCTTCTTATTAATTTCTTCTAATTTAGCTGACGAGATATTATCGCAAACCAGGGCCTACGTAGGGCCTAACACTTTCTCTGACTCAGCAGAAAGTATTAATCTTGTGAAAAAAGGAACAATTGTTACACTTGATCTGCCAGCCTTGGGAAATCCAACAATCTGCGAAAAAAGCTAAATATGAATTAAGGGTCGTCGAGTGGCTCTGGGGTATTTAAACTTCAGACAAATAGTTTTCGGTCGGCCTCCCTGAGCTAATATGCCTTAACGCCTAGCAGCTCCTGAATCACCATCAATTCTATTTGTACAGCCCTTAATCACAGTCTCAAAGGGCTTAACAGGGCCACTTCCCTGACCATAGCCCCCCCCCCCCCCACACAAGACGGCAAGAAAAGACATCTAGAAATCTAGAGAAGGAACGCAGAATGGGGGATCCCTCCTTCCAGGGATGATCAGGAGTGCAATGGGGG
This sequence comes from Micromesistius poutassou, assembly GCF_964030765.1. Classification (NCBI taxonomy): domain Eukaryota; kingdom Metazoa; phylum Chordata; class Actinopteri; order Gadiformes; family Gadidae; genus Micromesistius; species Micromesistius poutassou. The sequence goes on along the minus strand of NW_028178892.1, from coordinate 7,917 downwards.
CCATTTAATTATTGACGGACATGAATACATAAAGACAGCCCCTGTAGCCCATGTATCAGAAGTCGCTTTGGTTAACAATATGTGGAAAGATTGCATGTAGAGGACACGGCCATGTTTCCATAGCGCTGTTATTACGGCCTAACACCGCATTGTTTCAGTGAATGCAGAGAAGCAGCCCTATAGTCACGCCACTCCTCCACATTCTTTTTCATATATCAAACACGTTAAATATTTATGGTTTTGATATTGCTCCTAGCCCCCCCCGGCCGTCCTGTTCCACCGTCAGAGAGGGGGCTCACATTCTATCTGAGAGGCTCGCGATGGGCGGTCGCGACTCGACTCGATTGCAACACGACGACTTGGGACAGCGCCGCCGCTCCCCATACGCAGAGTACGTAGAGAGCGTAGGGCCAAAAA
>NW_028178892.1:0-2500 GCF_964030765.1 Micromesistius poutassou | reverse complement strand
GGACGGGAGAGGGGAGGCTTTTTGCACTCATGTTGCAGCTGCGGTCGCAGCACTGAAAGCTAATTAAAAAGATAAGCCTTTTAGGCTACTGGGTGATTTTGTGTCGTGTTGTGGGCCAGTGGTGGTGGTGGTGGTGGTGGTGGGTTGTCGGAGCTTGTACTGGCTGGGAAGTGCGGACACGAGGGAGCCATTGTAATAATAGCTCCCCTTTGACTACAGGAACAAGCAGCGTGGCATCTATGGCCAACTGCCACATTTTGCACGCCATCGTAGGAAAAAAATAAAAGGAGGTTGGGCACCTGTTTAATGTTCAACGTCGTTTGGGATTCGTGACACGGCTTTGGGGAATGGATGTGAATGGATGTATCTCTTTGTCGGGAGACACTAATGATTCGTTGTAAAGTCCAACCGCCCCGGGCGGCTGTTGCGGCAGTGATAGTAGAGAATTAGCGGTTTTAATCAAAACCCTGTGGTGTGCTACCAGACTTGTTTAGCCAAGGCAGTTCACGGCCATTGTTTAAAAACGTCTACACGTTTCTCGAACGTGCAATTGAACGAATAAACTTTGTTTTTTTTTCTTTTAAGACTAACCTGACACTTATCAATACACAATAACACAGGCAGGACTGTCTCTGGGAAGGAAAAGAAAAGGTTACACCACAATTGCATTTTCGCGATTGATTCAAATCGGTGGTGATGAACGTGTGATGTGCGAGTGTTTGTGTTTTCAACGCAGAACTGTTGCAATAACCTGCTTGGCCCCCCCCCCCCCCCCCCCGTTGAATTATGTATGTGAAGACAACTAGACAACTCGTAAAGCTCAACATTTTTAATTCCCAGCAAGTTTGTGTTGCGTTCGTCGACTTCTGCTGTTATTGCTGTCGTTTTTTCTTTTGTTAGGCATTTCCTCTGCACGTTTGAACCGCCCTTCACCTCCCAACTGGTTTTCTTCATCTGGTGTTTTTCCGTTCGCTCTGTGTTTCAGCGCGTGCCGTGCCGTACTGCCGCAGTGTTTCCTGGATGCTCACACTTCTTCTTATCTGTTCTCTCTGCTTCCTCTGCCTCTGCGTAGGACTGTTAAAACATGAAAGCCTCCAACCTACCGCTGCTCCTGCTGTACGCCGTTCTTGTTCGTTGCCTCAAGGTGGTCTCAAAGAGGGGCTCCGGTAAGTTCTGCCGCCGCCGCCGCCGCCGCTTACATCTCGACACACAACACACAACACACACACAACGCGATAACGACGACGACAACGTCTCGACAACGATAATTCAAGTGCAACTCCTTTTTGGCCCCGTCGTGATAATCACGCGACGGAAAAAAATACGGAAGCAAAACAAAAAAACAATCGCCGGGGCCTAACAAAGCCTGGCAAAGAGGCTCAGAGGGGATTATTAAATGAGGTGATTTATGGATGTTGTACATTGTGAATACTGGGAACCCGCAGTCACACTGAAGCTTTTTTAAAAGCAGAAAAGTGTCTGGGGGACGTGTCGCATCGCCTCATTTAAATTCATGATTTGTGCGGTTTTGCCTAATGATGCTGTGTGCCTGTGTATGTGTGTGTGTATTCGATGTGTGTGTGTGTGTTGTTTTTTTGCTTTCATTCTGGTTGTTTTGGGAGGACTTGCTGTACTCGTGAGGACTTTTTTTCATATTCAGGGACACACACACACACATGTTGTATTGAGTTTATTTCTTTGTGGGGTAGAGACCGGGGGTCCTTTGAAGACACATGGCGTGATTTGTTTGTTCTCGGTGAATGTGTCGACGTGACAGAGGGGGAAAAGGAGATAATGGTGGTGGTGCTGTTGTGTGTCGCCTGATTTCGACCGGAGGTACGTCAGGACGGAGCCTGTCAGTGTGGTAATGCTGTCGTCTCCAAGCGGGTTAAGTTTCTTTCGCTTTCCAGACCATCACCACCTCCTCCTCCTTAAAAATTAGATTTTCTCAGCCATTTTCTTTGGGGATGGACTGAATTGATGTTTGGGAGGAGGACTCGTGGGGTTGATTACGTTTTGGCTGGATGGGGATTTATATTCTCTAGACGCTAGTAGGTACAATTATTATTTTTGGAGAAACGTGACGGCTGTAATAGAAAAAGTTTGTTTAAAAAGTTGGCTCGTGAAAGTTTGAAAGTAGGAAAGGTTTTATAGCATTTTATGAGTTTGAGTTGAGTTTGACGAGCTTAACATTTTTTCACAGCTAAAGTATTAAATTAATGTGTATAATTTCTTTTTTTTTAATTTATAACGACTTTAATTAGAGCCAGACTCCTCTTTCCCCCCGTCGGGCGCCGTTCGCTGGCGTTATAAATCTGGGAAAAAGCGACAAGGTTAGGTGACGACGTCCAAAACACAAACGGCTCCGTCTGTTTTGCACGCCAAGTTATCCCGGGGAACAGAACCCGGGACGGCTGGTTCTGCTGCAGTGACGCTGCGTCACCCACGGGTACCCCCCCCCCCCCCCCCCCCTCTAAAGGTGGGGGGGGGGGGGGCTCTC
>NW_028178893.1:0-10872 GCF_964030765.1 Micromesistius poutassou | reverse complement strand
CCCTACACCACATATATATACACACAGTACTGGAGTTGAGGGGGGATGAGGGGGGGTGGCATCCCCCTTTGAAATAAAGATGGTAAAACCCCTCCCCCTTCTGAAACCCCTCCCCCTCCTGAAACTCCTCCCCCTTCCCATCCCGTTATTTCATCAATGAATGTGGAGATATTACCACTATTTCAACATGTAGTTGTTGTCATATTGAACAGACTAAAATACTGTGGACGAGGGGAAGGAGCACATATAATGACACGACCGTTTGTTTTAAACTGACGTCACGTCAGTCAGCGACTTGGCAGCGCAGCCTGCATGCACCAAACACATGTGAGAGTTGATTATATACAAACTTTAAACACGTTCTAGAGTGTTCTGCAGAATACAGAGCCTGTGTAACATAATATCTTTAGAATAGCAGAGAACCTGCCGGCAGAAAGGAGAGTTTTCTGTAGCTCTCTGCAGCACGCCAACAGAATGTTGCAGCAGGCGAACAAATGTCATTTTTTAAATTCCGATGATCAACTTATCTGCATCGAGACGGAATCGTTCTAGAGGAATCGCGATGCATCGATTAATCGATTTTTTTTTGCCATCCCTAATGTTTGTGTCAAGTCTTGGCTTCAAAGCCATTGCTTGGCTAATGATCTGAAAGCAAGAGCCCGGAAAATGTACATTAAAAACATGATTCTGAAACTCTTTGGAAGCTTCTATGAGATACTGTAGCAGAGAATGGGGGAGGCAGCATTCAACAAAACTGGTCAGTTATTCATTTTTCTTCCCAATTGTTGTCTTTTGTTTGGCCACCTCAAGTTTAACAAATGTCAGGTGGTGCTATGTATTTGTATTATTTGTATTATATGTATTATTTTCAGGTTTTGTAAATGGTACATTTGTTGAATCCATTTGTTCTTGCACTTGAATTCAAATGGACTTGACTGGAGAGGATTCATGTTCATTCACAATGTTTTGTGAGGTTTTGTTTCAACATTTCATAGATGAATCCCCAATAGATTTATCGGTATCATGAGTATAAAGTTGCACTATGAAGGAGCAGTGGTTGCCATGGCAGCCTGAGGACCAACTCCAACCCTGAGGTGCCTCGGTCCAGATCAACGACAGGAGAATCTGACACGTAATATATCAGTAGCATGCGTGTTGTTTTACAGTAATATAATAATTATATTTGTGCTCAAACACAAGGGTACACCCTTGGTCTCCCACCATATGCGCTGTCATCAGCACAAATTATATATATATATATAATGTATATATATATATATAATATACTTCTGGACATGTGTATGTGTTGGTAGTGTTGGGGAATGAAGGACCAACGGACTGGAACAATATTCTGTTTAGAAACACGGCAGCACAGCAGCACCCCCTGCTGGTTACTTTCCGGTAATGCAGCCGGCAGACCCGCGAAACGTTCCCTTTATAATATCAGAAACCGTTACCTACATTAACTATATGTCATGTTACGTTATCTGTGAATTGAATTGTATTTGTATTTTGCAGTTGGCCATTTTGTTGTATGTTATTGTATGTTAGTATGAGATGAGACATATCTAGCATTTGATAATATTGTGATTATATAATATTGATTTAATATCGGGATTCTGGACACTCAAGAAAAGGCCTTGGTCTGAGTACTACTACACTGAGTACTACTACACTGAGTACTGCTACACTGAGTACTGCTACACTGAGTACTGCTACACTGAGTATTGATACAATGAGTACTGCTACACTGAGTACTAATACACAGAGTACTACTACTGTTTGTGTGTGTGTGTGTGTGTGTGTGTGTGTGTGTGTGTGTGTGTGTGTGTGTGTGTGTGTGTGTGTGTGTGTGTGTGTGTGTGTGTGTGTGTGTGTGTGTGTGTGTGTGTCTCCATGCAGCGACGGACTGGGCCTCTGGCATTCTGCCAAACGCCAGAGGGGCCGCGGGCTCTTGTGGGCCGTTTGAGCCGGCCAATCAGAGAGCAGCGTGGTTGTCCCCTTTACGGCAAACGGCGGCTCCATAACATCTCGCCTCACTTTCAAGCGTCAATCATTTTCTACGTTTTTTATAAAAATCTCTTGACAATAGCAGCGTCTGGATGTCTGATGACTCATGCATTGACGGTCTTGTACTGCTAACGCGCAACCTCGCTCCCCCCCCCCCCCCCCCCGTCAACAATCCTGTCCGCCCGCAGCCAAACGGGGGTCAGTTCCCCACTGGGCGGGTGCAAATGCCAGGGCCGTTTTTTGATCCCAGTCCGTCACTGTCTCCATGTGAGAGGTCAGACAGTAGATATAAACTCACCTCCTGTCTGGTTGAAGCGCTGCTTCAGAATCCCAAGGCCGACTTTGAAGACCTGCTGGGCTCCCTTTCTGTTTTCAGTGTCCCTCTTCAGGTCATCTGGGTGATCTCTGGTATACTGGTCCATCCAGTCCTGTTTGAGGACTGTTCTCTGGATGTTGCTGTCATAGTACTCAATCTGAACTTCATCCACCATCACTACAACAACAAACTCTGGGAAGGTTGAGAGTCCAGACGACCCCGTGTGGAAAAACCTCAGAGAGTGAATCACTGTAGACAGACAGACAGACAGACAGACAGACAGACAGACAGACAGGTTAATAGGCCTACTGTTCATCCCTGTAGGCAGACAGACTAATACAGTACATGCCTGTAGACAGACCTGGCCCCTCCCCCTGTCACATGGCCCCTCCCCCTGCCCCATGGCTCCGCCCCCTGGCCGTCCAGGTAATGTCGGAACCTTTAGTTTGATCTTATTGACATCCAAACATCTCACTGTAGCCTACAGCACTGGCTGTCCAGACCTTCAACTACAACACAACCTGCTGCCTCTTAATCATTACTGCTCACATGAATAATAATCGATTATTTACATAACTATTATTAATGTTTTTATAATTATAAGCATATGGTGTATTTCTTTATTTAATGACGGCATTTTAGCTATCTTCACATTGCCATCATTGGAATGATAATAATTAATAATAGAATAATATAATTATTATAATTCTTAATAATATATTGATAGCAATGATAATAATTATATTATTGTGTGTCTGCGTGTGTATAAATTCGTGTGTGCGCGTGCGTGATGCTTGTCCAATAGCGTTAACTTGATAGAAGTTAATAATAAGATATCTCTGAGTGTTAATATAATACTTAGGATTAAAAGTAGACTTAAAGTAGACATCGGATTCCCTCCAAACTGAAGTTTAATGTTTGGTTCTGATAATAGATTGTACATTTAGTAACGACGTCATCAAACCAGTGGGTTGGTTTCGTTTTCACAGTTCGAACTCAAAATAAATGTTCTTATATTCGTTTAAATATTCACATTAAAAGATGAATCATGTTGTGGATTAATTTAACTCATTAGAGAGGATAAGCAAATGCTTTTCAACTTAACTAAGAGATCTAATCATCGTCTCTTCAGGGACAAGAAACGAACCTTTTGGAAAGATCGTTTTGAAAAGTAAAAAGTGTCATCAGTCTTACCTGAGGACACACCGTGACCAAAGACCAACAGCAGCAGCCCTATCAGCGCCTTCATATCGATGTATTCAGAAGAACAGCTCGATGAGATTATCCACAGAGACGTGACTCCGACTCCAGCATCAGACGGACTGACCAGGAAACCTGCGGACAAGAGACGGAGGGAGAGGGAGAGGCCGCTCTGGACCAATAGGAACTCAATACGGCTGTTCGTCATTAGTTTCCAGGTAACCTCAAAGTGAAACTAACTGTTCTTACAATATCATGTTCAGCTGTATAATGTTCAGTTATATATAATGTTCAGCATAATGTTTGACTATGTCTAATAATATTATCGATATACTGTTTAGATATATACAGTTCAGTGTGTGTGTGTGTGTGTGTGTGTGTGTGTGTGTGTGTGTGTGTGTGTGTGTGTCTTGTCAGCATAAGACATCTGATATCAGGACGCTAGTGGAGGAAGAGCATAAGAAATATGAACTCTAGTCACACTAACGCTGGTCAGGGCTGTGGAGCACACACACACACACACACACACACACACACACACACACACACACACACACACACACACACACACACACACACACACACACACACACACACACACACACACACACACACACACACACACAACTGTAAAATGCACATCAAATCAAACGACGAGTCGGGGAAGAGCAGCCATTGGCTGGTCATCGTTATTGTTAGCTACGTTAGCCTCTTTAGCAAACCAGCTCGAAAACAATCAACACAGCGTTACATTGTATTGCACGCACTCCTCGCCACGCTCTGGTTACATATAGTAGCCTATATAAACGCAAATGCTGTATTTAATTGAACGAGTCAGCAATCTTTACTGTAATATAATGTTTATTATTTTTTAGATGTTACACTGCTGATTTAATAATGGATTTATTCCTCAACAAAATGTTATTCTGCGATGCCCCACGAGGGGGAGACGGCAGCAGCCAATGAGCTCCAGCAGGCTGTCCCTGTGAAGCGACGAGCACCACCAGCCTCCACCACATAATAAGCGATGTGTTGATGTAGATGTTGATTAATGTTCATCCTCCGCCCTTTCAGCACAAAACATGAGAGACAAAATGGAGAATAGTATGTAATGGGATAAATACCAGGATGTTATGCCATTCAGAATTCTACAAACGACTCCCCTTTTAACTCTTAACGGCCATTTGAAGTGTTTTTGCCTCAGCGCCCCCTGCCATCCCACGACCGCCCGCTAGGGGGCGGTGCCGCTCCGGGTGAGAAACCACTTCAGAGGCACAGGAACTGAGGGACGACTGGAAAATGCTACATTAATCAGTTGAGGTTGTTGATGGTCGTTGTCAAGTGCTACTCTTCTTCAACATCCAAAGGACACAGGGACAACTCAATTTTCGACTCAATCACTTTTATTCCTTTGGTTTTGTTAGTTGATTGGTCCATTCAGTGTATTTGCCAAATAATTAGGTTGTAAACCTTTAAAGACAGAACAAAAGTTGCCATTTAATTAAACATTTTAAATTGAATTTAACACAAAATCATACATATTAAGCAGCGTTTCAACACCATGAAAGTAAATAAACATTTTCACCGACCATTGGCGTCTCTGGACTGAACCTATGAGTGAACTTGGAGCGTGTCTTCTCTCTGAAGTTTGTTCTCCTGAACGACTGAGAACCCTTTTCTTCACAGGTGCTCCCACTCAGTGACAATGACTTGATTAGGTCACAAGCAGCCAGCTTGCTGCTGCTGGTGCACTCTGGGAAGTGTAGTTATTTGAGACCCAGCTGGGATTCAGCTCAACAGTCGTGTTTTTCTTTTTTTCCCGAATATCGCAAAGAAATGTTTTCAAAGTATTTTATTATGGAGCAGCCGGTGCATTTGAACATTTATTTGAGTGTCTGGTAGAAAGTTAATGTCCCTCTCTGACTGGAGAGCATTATATTGAAAAGGGTTCCTTAGATTGTGTCATCCCCGTTACGTGGGGAGGGGGTGATTCATATTAGGAACACTTGTTGACTAAATATCAACAACAACTAAAACTATCTAGTAAAGTTGAGTAAAGGTAAAATGGTATTGTGTTCTATGAGGTTGAACGTGTTCCCAATAAAGTGCTTGGTGAGTGTCTATTAAATAAAACCCCATAATATCTGTGAGGCCTGATGGAACCCCCCAGCACTGCTTCATGGTGTTGTCCTCATACACACAGCCCTGTTGTGAAGCATCACGCTGTCTTCATGAGATCCTTTCATGAGGGGAACCTGAGATGCAGAAGGTCCTCTTTGGACCTCTGCCAGATGTCTTTTCCTTCTCCCCCGTGTGAAGGACTCTGATGCTGCAGCCGGGGGGAGGAGCTGGAATACACACTGCTCTGCTTCTACCGCCTCCGTCTGGAGGGAGGCCCCGCCCCCACCTGTTGTGGTGACGGAGGCCCCGCCCCCACCTGTTGTGGTTGCGTTGGACAGCCCTGCTCTAGGAGTATTATGGGATGGCGCCCTGTGTCAGGACTGTGGCGCCTCACACACACACTCAGAGAGAGCTCTCCTGGATGGCAACATGGAATGAATGAATGAATGAATGAATGCATTTTATTGGTGGTAACCAAAGGGGAGGGGCAGAAGCTCCAGCTTATATCAAGCGCCCCCTTCTCACATTTTTAAGAGCAACAAACAAAATGTCCTACATACAGTGTGTTTGCATATACATGCATCCACTTACCTCCATAAGTACATCCATACAAACAGGCCTACACATACCCATAAGGGGCAATACTTCTGTCCAGTACATTTCCACCATGAGATGGAAAATATCCTAAATGATGATGATATCCATAATGAGAACAACCATGTTCATCCTCATCACCACTATCAACATTCTCATAGAGTGATCCTAGCGGCACCAGGCCATGGATCAGTACCATCAACCCCTGACAATACACGGGCCCCTCAACACCTCCACCCTGGGGCCTTGGCCTGCAGGGGCCCAGCAGAAGGCCCCTAGCTGCAGGGGAGCGTGGACCTTGCTACGGTCACTTTCTAGAAATATTTTCACATGGAATGAGAGGAGACGTATCATACAACAGATGAGATTGTGGTCATATAATATTGATCTGTTATCGGGATTCTGGACACTAAAGATCACGCACTAAAGGCCTTGGTCTCTTCAGTTAATGTAGAAGTACTACTACACTGAGTACTGCTACACTGAGTACTGCTACACTGAGTACTGCTACACTGAGTACTACTATACTGAGTACTGCTACACTGAGTACTGCTACACTGAGTACTACTACACTGAGTACTGCTACACTGAGTACTGCTACACTGAGTACTGCTACACTGAGTACTACTACACTGAGTACTACTACATGCTACACTGAGTACTGCTACACTGAGTACTGCTACATGCTACACTGAGTACTACTACACTGAGTACTGCTACATGCTACACTGAGTACTGCTACACTGAGTACTAATACACTGAGTACTGCTACACTGAGTACTACTATACTGAGTACTGCTACACTGAGTACTACTACACTGAGTACTGCTGTGTGTGTGTGTGTGTGTGTGTGTGTGTGTGTGTGTGTGTGTGTATATGTTAGTATGTATGTGTAGGTGTGTGTGTGTGTGTGTGTGTGTGTGTGTGTGTGTGTGTGTGTGTGTGTGTGTGTGTGTGTGTGTGTGTGTGTGTGTGTGTGTGTGTGTGTGTGTGTGTTTACTAAACACTGGTCACACCCCGGACCGAACAACACACAGGCTGGAGATCAAGGTCTGCGTTGGAAAGCAGATGTTTTATTTTCAGACACTGCTTTGCACATATGGCGGGACGGTTATTAAATCAACGAAAGGAAAGATAACAAAACAGAAAGAAAACCCTGACTAACCCTAACTAACCCTGACTAACCCTGACTAACCCTGACTAACCCTGACTAACCCTGACTAACCCTGACTAACCCTGACTAACCCTGACTAACCCTGACTAACCCTAACTAACCCTGACTAACCCTGACTAACCCTAACTAACCCTGACTAACCCTAACTAACCCTAACTAACCCTGACTAACCCTGACTAACCCTAACTCACCCTAACTAACCCTGACTAACCCTAACTAACCCTGACTAACCCTAACTAACCCTAACTAACCCTAACTAACCCTGACTAACTCTGACTAACCCTGACTAACCCTGACTAACCCTGACTAACCCTAACTAACCCTAACTACCCTGACTAACTCTGACTAACCCTGACTAACCCTGACTAACCCTGACTAACCCTGACTAACCCTAACTAACCCTGACTAACCCTGACTAACCCTAACTAACCCTGACTAACCCTAACTAACCCTGACTAACCCTGACTAACCCCGACTAACCCCGACTAACCCTAACTAACCCTGACTAACCCTAACTAACCCTAACTAACCCTGACTAACCCTAACTAACCCTGACTAACCCTGACTAACCCAGACGGACACTGTGGAGGTCCATGCAGGGATGTCCCGCTGACATCATCTGACCCTCTGACCTCTGGCCACAGAGAGGGGTCTAGTCAAATGTAGGAGAGCGATATCATATCATCTATCCACTTCAATATGAAGGAGGCTCAGGAGAGCTGGCTGGATCAGGATCCTCTTCACCCGTCACCTTTGATCCAATCCCCCAAAGAACACAGAAAATACAACAGAGAGCATTAAAGCTAAAGCAGCCTAGCTCCATTGTGGTAGCCTATGTAGCAATGCAGTTCTCTAGCGAGCAGAACTCTCAAATAATAGATTTTAAGGAAACACATTAAATTTAACGATTATTGTTTTAAAACTTGACAGAATCTCACTGTCCAAAATCTTGATTCTGAATCTTTGAACATTATTTGAAACTTAAACATTACTAAACAATAGCCGCTTTCACACATGGACGTGCATCCGTATATTCTCTGTATATTATACGGAGGTGCCGTATATGTGAATGACATATCCTGACGTTGGACCTCCTGAAAAAAGACTACCCCCGAGGTAGTATGTTCTCCGGAGGAAATGCTAATGACCTTATATGTGAATGAGCAGTAGGATGTCGGCATTTCACACCAGCTGAGTGGGCGTGTTGATGACGCTTCGGTCTACGTTTGCATGTGATTAAGTGTCACCGCACCCTAATCGATAATAAGACTACTGCCTTTTGTTCGCTGAATGGTTTAAAAAATATTTTTATTATTGTGTTACACCTTTCCTGCTGTCGGCTCCCAGACCGTAGTCGAGGAGCACAGAAGCGACGTTCCGCTCCGTCGATTCTCTCGGGAATCACTTTGACCAGCAGTGGGTCTTCTTATAGGTTTGAATATGGTCGGAATGAAGCGGCCACTGATTATTGACAGGCTGGGTACTTTATTCTTAGTTTCACTAACTTTACAGTAGGGCCTACACGCACAACCGGACTCGTTCATTACCTCACTAAACTGAAACACGCTACCGCTCGCTCTCCTCGCTCGTCCACTCACTCACACACACACACACACACACACACACACACACACACACACACACACACACACACACACACACACACACACACACACACACACACACACACACACGCGCTACTCTCGTAACAATTATTGACAACAGTTAGCTGAACATTATAGGGTCCCGTCCTTCCACTCCCTGTTTTCTCAGTTAAACACAGAAATCAATTTGTCCCAGTGTTTGTTAGATGTGAAATGAAGCCAAAAAAGCCGCTCTCTTCCTCCGGTAACGCAGTCGTTCGCGACGCCTTTCTTGTTCGTCGTTTCTTCTATTTGTCTGTAACTCATGCTCCAATCTTTCATCGATCGATGCGGATGTTGAGGATGCAACGGAATATATGCATCGCTGCAGCAACATTTAACATGCTCACGATTAGTTCTGCCCGTTCTGCTTCCACGCTGTCAGCGGTCAAACAACAACAAACCAACGTGACAGCTGCCGCGATGGCATGTCCCGCCTCTTGAGAATTTAGACCCTACGTCATACCCCGCCCCTTGCAAGCCCGCCCCCCTAAAACATCCGGAGATTCTACTGATGCCTGAGAGACACCGATGTCCGCATTTCGGGCGTCAAGTGTCAATAAGTGTGAATGACCCTCACGGTCGAACCTCCTGCTCCACAAATGAGGAGAAAATACGGAGGTCATATGTGAAAGCAGCTAATATAACATAATTAAAAGGTTATAAGATGAAGCAGTTAGAACCAAAACAAAATGGCCATCATGGCGAGGTCGTGTTGCCATGGTTTCCAAGCATCAGTGAAAGATTGCAGGTTTATAAGCCGGTGAGTTCATCAAATCTATCACAAATACAGAGATCTAACTGATTTACAATTCTTACGGATTGATGTTTTTGTATCAAAATAAAGGTAAGTATGAATGTTATTGTAATTAAGCAAATGTAGCATCTTTAGTTAGCTGAAGTCCCAAAACTGATTGTGAGGATTATAAATGAACAGCGATCCACTCCATCCTGGTTTAGGAAGCTGAACGTGAGAAGCCTCTTCATGATTTAACTTGGAACCTAAACAGCAAGGAAGCACAAGTCAGCATTAAACATTAAACACATTATCACTGTGATGATGTACTGTTAATATATTACTCTGATGAAGTAATGTTAGAATATGACTAAATGTAAATTGTGATAAAGTAGGCTGCTAATAAATATAACTGTAAACATATGACTGTGAATAAGTATTGTAAAGTGGTAAAGTACTGACTGTGGTCAGAGGTTGTTCCTCAGGAGCCGGATTCTGCCCCTCAGTGTTCTCAGAGCTGGTGGCAGAACCTGGGAAGTAGCAGAGTGGGAGGAGGTGAAGTCATGAGCTAGATGTATCTAGATCTATAGAGCTGTATAGTCCAGTGAGCTAGATGTATCTAGATCTATAGAGCTGTATAGTCCAGTGAGCTAGATGTATCTAGATCTATAGAGCTGTATAGTCCAGTGAGCTAGATGTATCTAGATCTATAGAGCTGTATAGTCCAGTGAGCTAGATGTATCTAGATCTATAGAGCTGTATAGTCCAGTGAGCTAGATGTATCTAGATCTATAGAGCTGTATAGTCCAGTGAGCTAGATGTATCTAGATCTATAGAGCTGTATAGTCCCAGTGAGCTAGATGTATCTAGATCTATAGAGCTGTATAGTCCAGCGAGCTAGATGTATCTAGATCTATAGAGCTGTATAGTCCAGTGATATAGACCAGTCACTAGTAGCATTAATCATAAGAGCAGAACTGCAGTAAAAACTAATTTTACAATTTTTTTCCAGCAACTGGTTTGTGTCGCTTGACTGAAACCTAAGGATCAGGAGAAATGATTAGTGTTGTAACAGTGG
>NW_028178894.1:0-37114 GCF_964030765.1 Micromesistius poutassou | reverse complement strand
CCCCCCCCCCCCCCCCCCCCCCCCCCCCCCCACACAGCCACACACATGCAGCGTGGGGGGGCGCTGTCTCAAGCCCTGGTGTAGAGCTGAGGGGACCTATAGAGGACAGAAGGAAGTGAGAAACACCAGCACAAGAAACCCTCCAACAGCACAGACGGATGTTACAGTTACACTATTTGTATGGTCACTTCCTGTACTCTACTATGAGCTTTAGTCCACACTAATGCAAGAAGAAAGAAAGAAGAAAAAAAATCAGTTTTGGGCTTCCATCCATATTAAAATGCATACTTAGCAAGAAGTGTCTGTCTCTCGTAGTGTGGCCGGGGGAAAACACATGAAAATGGAGGGTTTTGAAAAACGCTGGACAGATTACATTGACGCGATCAAGACATCAATGGCGTGGCTAAAGTGGTCTCGGAATCCGCGTGAGAGAATGTATGAACTGAAACGGGGGGGGGGGAACACCATGTTGAAAACTGAAGTCACCCCCTGTTCTCCAACAGGAGCTCTGTTGACCTTCCTGTTTCCCTAACAGGAGATCTGCTCACTTCCTGTTCGCCGAAGTAAGCTAGTGTCACTTCCTGTGCACTAAAGTAAGGCTACCGCACTTCCCTGTTCACTAAAGTGAGCTGTGGTAACTTCCTGTTCTCCAACAGAAAACTGTCAGGTCAGAGTGCAGGGCCAGACAGGAGCAGGTCTCTGAAGATTAGCCTCTCTGAAAAACTGCTGAACTGTAGGGCCCATGGACCTCTACCACTGTCTGTCACTGTCTGTCACTCCGGCTCTCCCTCTATCTCATAATCTCAATGTATTTTTTATATTTTTATCATTTTGTCTATCCTTCTGTGTGGTGGTGGTGTGTGTGCGTCGGGGGGGGGGAGTCTCTTTCTCTCTATTCTCAGTATCTCTCAGTATCTCTATCTCGCTGACTGTATTACGGGTTGACCTTATGTGAAGTGATCTCATTTTGGAATCTGATAAAGGTAATGCGTTTTTTTTTTTTCTGTTTAAAGACAGAGACAGACTATCCACTTGGAGAGAGTATGTGAAAATACCTGTTTTCTGTGGATGAAAACACAGTTTAAAATGTGGACAGAAGGCCAAAGCAGAGTGAAATTAAGAGGAAAAAGTGGCTGAACCAATCTGAAGTAACTGCTCCGGGATAGGCAGAAGGGACTTATCCTGCCTTTGAGAGCAGGTCGTTCCTGAGGCTATTGAACACGCTCAGTCCCCCACTTTCTGAGTGCTTCTCCATTTTTAAAGCCACCTACACATAGATATTCCTCCTACCACAACAACCTGCAGGGACGACACTCAGACAGAAACGTGTTGAGAGAGAGAGATGTTTCACTTCATTTTTACCTTTTTGACCTTTCGTTTTTTACTCAACTGCGTTGGCAGTGTGAATGTTTATTTCTCTTGACAAGCTCTTAAAGCTCAATCACAAAATGAATTTAATTGAAATTGTCAGGGAGGATGTTTAATGGGAGAGACCGAAAGAAACACAGAGCAAGAGAGTACTATTTTAATGCAATTATTGATGCACTTAAAAAAATAAGTATTGAAAACGCTACCTAGAATGCAAACATTTAACTTTTGTTAGAATGCATACATTTTAACTTTTTTGTTATAACTTAGTCTAAATACTATTTCAATGTTCACTTCATTTGTCTTTTTGTTTTATAATTCTGTATCCTACTTTACCTTTTGTGCTTGAGAGAGAGAGAGAGAGAGAGAGAGAGAGAGAAGAGAGAGAGGAGAGAGAGAGAGAGAGAGAGAGAGAGAGAGACGAGAGAGAGAAGAGAGAGAGAGAGAGAGAGGAGAGAGAGAGAGAGAGAGGAGAGAGAGAGAGAGAGAGAGAGAGAGGTAAAAATGGAAAAAGAGGTGGAGGTAGGAGAGAGATGAAGGGAGAGATGAAGAGACAGATGGAGAGGTTGACGAGCAGGGCGAGAGACAGATGGATGAGAGAGGGGAGGGAGATGGACAGTGGGGGGGGGGGGTGGGTAGAGTGGGATAGGGTTGGCTAGAGGGCAGAAGAGAGAGGGGGATCAGGGCTCTCAGATAAGGTCTGATGAATAGGGTCCTCCCAGGAGCCCAACGAGCCAGGAAGGAGCGCTGTGGTCATTACAATGTGAACTGAAGAGCCCTTATCAGATGGCCGAGAGACACAGAGACACATAGAGGGAGGGAGTGTGGGTATGGTTGGAGGGGTATATTAGTATTGTAGAATGTATTTCAGCTAGGGGACTACTTGGATGAGTGAAAGGCACTCCAGCTAACTGCCTTGTTTGGAAGGTTTCTAACCATAACATTACATTTATTTCGCTTTTATCCAAAGCGGATTACAATAGCTGCATTCAACCATGAAGATAGATGCAACCCAGGAACTGCAAGAATCATGCGAGTACATAGAATTACTCAAAACGCAAACCGCTTCAATTCCTACATTTAAATTTTCTAACACTGTGCGTTGCTCCCTTTTCCTCCCGTCACGATCCCGCCCTCTATTCAACCAATGACAGGAACTCAATGCTTGACAGACCATTGGGGGGAAATGTCACTCATTTTGAATGCCTGAATGTCTGAGGCTGCAGTAGTGCTGACTCAAGATGAAAAGAGCCCGAACCAAAACTTGTGTGGCGATGCACTGATGTTGTGTAGCGTGAATCTGCAAGAGCGGGGGGGTTGTTCCCGGCCGTCCGAAGCAGCAGACACCACAGACCTCTCAATATTGATGGGGAAGTCACTGATGGGAGAAGCCTTCCCTGGCAGGAAGAGCGGCTCAGTCTTGTCAGATTGAGCTTCATGTGGCGGGTTGACATCCACTGAGAGGCGTCATCCAGACAGGCAGAGCTCTGCGCGCGCCACCTGGTTTTCAGACCGTGAAAAATACAGTATCAGTTGTCATCTGTATAGCTGTGGTAGGACAAACCATGAGGGTGACCGACAGAACCCAGTGGGGAGGAAGAGAGAGAGAACGAGAGCGAGAGCGAGAGAGAGTCTATGTCCCAGCAAATTACATTCCCAGAAAGAAATCAGTTCCTGTCTATCTGTCCCATTTTCTTTCTGTCTCTCTGTCCGTCTCTCGTTCTGTATGTATCTCTTTGTGTCTTTCGGTGCGGTTGGCTGTCTCTTTCTGTCTGTCCGTCTCCCTTTAAGTCCATCTAGCTGTCTGTCTGTCAGGCAAACAGACCAATATGAACTCCTCTCTGTATCTCCAGCCATAGCGGGTCGTCCCCAGGGAGGCCAGGTCCAGGTCCAGATGTTAATGTTCTCCTGCAGCTCTGGTCAGACTCAGCCATGGGAGTGTCAGCTCGTCATGTTCAGTAGCAGATGCGCTAGCACTCTGATCCCTCAGCGACGTGTAATAAAGTCTCCCCAGCAGGGGGCACGGGGTGGGACGGGATCACGGCTGCTTCAGGTGGGCTGTCCCTGGAGAGCGGTTTCACCGTCGCTTGCCTCCTTCTGGTGCTCCAGATGTGGAGAAATGCTGGGATAAGACTCAGCCATATGGCTTTAAGACTTTATTCCCTGTAAAATCAGGCTATAGCTGGAGTTGGTGTAGGATATAATGGTTTTATGATATGATAATTAATTGAGATCAGATTCATCATATTACAGTAATAATATGAAATAATGATTATTTTATACCACCATCAAATAATTCCATCAATTGTAGTTTGCAAAAAGATATCTAAATTGGGTCTTAACAAAAGACTACACATTCTAACATGTGTCAGTTATATCAACTCATGTGTCATATTATAAAACTGGATCATCTAGGTGATCCAGTTTCACAGTTTAACATCAAATAACATTTTGTCACTACATTTTGTCAAAGGCTAACATCCTGTTTTACTTTGAAATCCCTCATCTTAAGATACGTTCTCAGTGCCATCTCCTGTTCAATCTGACCAAGTCTGACCTAGAATTCATCTGAATGAACCAGAATAACCTCCACATCTAAACCATAGCCTGTATAAAATATACATTCCAAACAGAATAAAAATGAGATGGAAAAAAACAAAAATAAAGGGACCCAAAAAACTAAGATTAAAAGAAAAAGGGTCAAGGAAGCGCCATACATATTGATGATGTTTACAGGAATGAACTCAGTCACATTCGGCAGATAACACATTCAAGACGGACCACAGGTTCCTTATTTATTCTTTATTCTCCTCTGAGCCTCATCTTGTTTTGCTGCCATTTTAGGAACTTTAATCCCCTTTATGTTGTGTAGTGTTTTGTGTATTGCTTGATCAGAAATATGTAGTTGAACAGGCTATGCACAGTCAGTGTATATTGATGTGTTAGTGTGTCAGTGGCCACTTTACTAGAACTGGTTTATGTTTTAAGTTGAGCGTCGGTCGGAGGAGCAGAGCCGAGCAGAGCCCTGCTCCGATCCCCTTGGGTGGAGAGGATAATTGAAAATAAATTGCAACTTGTCGCAGTGTCTCATGCTGTCTCGCTCTGGGAAAACCAAAATGATCTTTATATAGAATAAACAGCTTGTTTTTTTTGCTGTCAACCCTGATGTGTGTCACCCTACTTGATCTATCACCGCATCCACACCATAAGTTAATAAAAATCCGTCTGTAGCAAGTAGGGCAAGTCATGAGACAATATAGTCCTGATTTAATTATAAACAGACAGTCCAAACAGTATCATAATCACTACATGGTTTATACATTTCTGCATTAGCTTAATTTGAGTCCAACCAATGTAGTAGTCTAACCGGGCGCAATTTGATATTTGTGTACTTTTGCTAATGGCAAATATGTTCTTGAGCTAATGTAATGAGCAATGCTAATGCTAATGGAAAGACTCTTGGGAAATGTGATTAGCATGCGCCATGAGGTGTGCAGATAGCTAACACAGAAAACAAATAATCAAGCGCAGAAACTGATAACTTTGACCAAAGAGCTTTTCATAGCAAACACTTAATTCATAGACAACACTCTTTTGTGTGATGAGATTCCTCGGTGTGGATGAAGCCTTGACAATACAAGGTGCCAATATTCTTCCAGCTTTTCATAACATCACAAAATATTAGCTTTTCACACCATTAGTTTAAGGAAACAACCATGTGTTAATCTTTTAACAAATACTTTACTGGAAATGTTTATCTTAAATTAATTTTTATTCATCACTGTGATGCTTTGAAACAAAAGACAAAAAAACAATTATAAATCACTCTAGCTACCCAGTTACAATCTCTTTGGTCACCTCCCGTCAGGGAAGAGGTTAAGGTGTATTGGGGCGGTCAGACTGTTAAATTGTGGCACTTGACTGTAGCTGGCTGTTAAGTTCTCTATCAGTGTGTGGTGTCTCTGTTTTCCTTTTACCTCTGTATTTAATATTTATTACTATTTTGTTTTTACAATGTCATGGTGTGAGATGTATTTCTATTTTTTATTTAACTTATTTCTTAAGCTGTAATCTTGTAAATCATATAGTTATTTTGGGGCTGAGAGAGCCAAGGGTAAAAATAATTTCATGTTAATGTTAATGGTAAATGGTAAATGTTAGGGTAACAATGACACAATATTTATTTTAAACGTTTTCTGATAATTGCGATGATTCCCTTAAAGGAACATTGATGATGCAATGCAATTTAATGAAACAAAGTTATTGTGTGAGCGTGCGTGTGCATGTGAGTGCGTGCTTCTTTGTTGGAAAGCAGGGTGTATCACAGCACTAGTTAATTAGTGGGTAATTGCGAGACACAGTGAGAGAGAGGTAAACAGACCTATAGGACACATCTTTGTTTAGATACCAATGAGAGAGGGATGTCATGTTTGATTGTGTGTTTCAATGATACATCAGTGATAATGATATGTTGCTTTAAGATGGTTGGTCTACTGTTGTGAGTGTAGAGTACAGATCATCTGACAGCCATTAACGGTTCCCATAACAAACAAGACCCAGGGTTGAGTGTGTATTTAGAGCTGTGCGACTTCACGAGATTGCTTTCCCTAAGATTGGGGCTTTGATTAAAAATGTGTGGTGGAAAGCCCAGCTGGCTGTTATTTGCTCACAGTGAGTATTATAATAGACTGTACTCAGCTGGCGACAGGCTAACACACAAAGAGCTCATTTAAACATGTGTGCAGCCAACACACTGATTTTCCCATCCATCTTATTCGGTGAAGTCATCACCATCAAATTGTAGCGTACCCTCTGTAAAGTGTGCCAGTATGCAAACCAGGGTGCTATCATGTCTGTTTCTTTGGCATTCTGTACACTTTTAGCATTGGTTTGTCTTTTTTATATGATGTAAAGTGTCTTAATGTATCTAGAAAAGCGTTATTTAATTAAAATGTATTATATTAGCATGTATAACTACAATGTGTATTCCTCATTATAACTGAATTCCTTTTGAAAATAAGCGACATAC
Organism: Micromesistius poutassou; assembly: GCF_964030765.1. Classification (NCBI taxonomy): domain Eukaryota; kingdom Metazoa; phylum Chordata; class Actinopteri; order Gadiformes; family Gadidae; genus Micromesistius; species Micromesistius poutassou. Next base: position 30,717 of record NW_028178894.1, on the reverse strand, counting down.
AAATATACATGTTATTCTGCAGTGGACAGGTCTGTTTTTGTTCGCGGCCAGTGGTTCCCAACCTTTGACTTTAGGTTTCCACTAAATTGTCATCTAGAACTTTTGCTGACCACCTCATATGAAAAAAAACAATAGCAGCTGAGCAAAATGTGCCCAAGTACCCCACATACATCAATGCTCTAATGCTTTTATTTTGCAAAGTAAAGCCATAATTCTATATTTGCTGATTATGTTTATTTTTAATCAATGAAGAACCCATATACCACATGCAGTACCTACGCCTACCACCAGGGATACCTTTTATGGACTATTCCATTGACTATTCCAAAACACACAGTAACCCAAGGCCATCATTTTCAGTTGAATGATCAACTTTGAGAAATTTTTTCTCAAAGAAAAACAAACAAACATGTGTTTCCGTTAAGCCGGTGCAGTGTGGACATGTTCACAGTCTGCAAGCCCATTTCTTCATCTGCAATCTAGTTATCTAGTTTCCTGATTGAACACCTGCTTCTCCTGGCCGCTATGTCAACTCCATACTTTGTAGACTATGTTTGCACTTTGTGTCTTATGTTACTGATGTGTGAAATTGTCAAGAAGGAAAAAAAACTATTACACCCATTTCTCCTTTTTCTATCAGATGCGAGATAATGTGGTGGTTCGATGTTCGACTCCCAAGCCGGAAGGTTCTGGGTTCCATCACCAATATCCTCACTATATCTGTGAGCCACTCTTGATAAGATTCCCCAGCTACCTGCTCCTCAATGTTCTCTACTGGAATTCCCTTTAAGTCCCGCCTAACGTGTTAAGCCAATGGAAGATAACCGGTGTCTGAGTCCTTGAAGAAGACACTTAACTCCTAACTGCCTCCGATGAGCTGTGTGTCACCTTGTGCGGCGTGACACCTGCATCGACGCGTGCACGCGTGGACGCGCACGCGACAAAGAAGACAGACCATCAAATTAAATATAAAGCGTTCAGAGTGGTGCTAGCATCTAGACGAGAGTTACATCATAAAGCGCATCAACGCAGTCCCTTTCCCCCCCCCTGCGACGTCTTATTTTATTTGCATTGAGTTATGTCAGGAATGTGGCCAGACGTTAATATCCGAGGGGCCACGGGTCGCGGGGTCCCAGCCTATAAATTGCGGTGGGGCGGCTGACACTGATTTACATCTCCATCCACTGCACAGAGAAAGGGCAATCATCATTAGCAGCTGTCCGTTTTAAACCCTTCCTGTTGCAGTTGAACTATCATTTAAAAGTCTTAAAAGGCTCTTCCTATGGCTGCTAATGGCCTTGATATTAGCAGAATTGTCAGAAAAAATAATTGAGACTCGGGGAAGTGGGGGTTGGCAGGATGGATGGTGATAGTGGTGGAGGAGGAGGTGGAGCTCTGCGCTTTAGCAGCCGTTGAAAGCCTCCCCTGCCGCTGTCTGTTTTAGAGGGAATATATTAGAGAGAGGGAAATTGTCTCAGTCTCAGCTCGCTAACCCCCTAGGCTGATGAATACGAGGCAAGAATGAAATTCATATCCCATAACGTTTAAGTGCCCGGGGGGAGTCGGCGCTGAGGTCAGAGCCGTCCTTCGCCTCCCACCCTGGTTATAGAATGGGAAGTTGTGGTAGTAGTCACAGAAATATAGTCCTGAAGAGTCTACTGAAAAGACATACAGATGGGATTCTTAGAGTTTATTCTCGGGAAGTCTCATTGAGCCCTGAATTAATTACATAGATATAGTTGCACCAACCGAAACATTCACAAATATGGTAAAGCAAGGATAGTGTCTAGCGTACTGTAGATCATTTTTATGTCTTCCAGTGTTCACATCATCTTTTTGGTTTCATGTCCAGGGACATCCTGTTAACGTTACTTATTCATTTCACATTGCTGTTTGAGGTCATATTACATTATATTACTAATAGACCTGCTTGCTAGCCCGCGAGTAACATATCATCCTATCACATTGTATAGACGTCTAGAAATGCTGAGCTAACAAAATGGAAAGTAAGTCCACTGCAGTAAGAGGTGAACCAGGTTTGAGTGCGAGGACGTGAGTCTACCTAATCCCTGGTATGGTGGGAACACTTTGGAATGTTCAGTTTTAGGCCATGCCCCTCCCCTGTCAATCAAGGAAGGAGTTAATCTACATAAACTAACAACATTTACATACATTTACCTCAGTCACATTTACACATCTATTTTACTCTGTTAAATATCTAAAATGTCTGCCTGTTTGACAGGCCATGGATGATTGACAGAATGAAAACATTTATACTTTTTAAGTCATAATGTCAGTTAAAGACATTATAGAAATCAATGTTACACATTCAAATTTGTGATTTGACAGACCATGTTATTCCTAATGTTCTGTGTGTGTGTGTGTGTGCCCTTCTCTCCCTTTGTCTCTCTCCCAGATCACCTTCTTCATGCTGCTGTCAGCGGTGTGCGTGATGCTCAACCTGGCCGGCTCCATTCTGTCTTGTCAGAACGCTCAGCTGGTCAACTCCCTGGAAGACTGCCAACTGGTGAGAGACAAATTCACACACTGACACTCACCCATACAGACAGACACGCACACACACAAATGCACACACTTGCATGCATACACATAGTCACCGAGCCCAGAAGTCGTTGTTTTTTTGCAGAATTTGTGAGACTAGCATACATATGACACAGTCGAGCCATCACACACACACACACACACACACACACACACACACACATACACACATACACACATACATACATACATACATACATACATACGCATGCACACACTGCACAGCACACACATGCACTCACACATGCATATCGCGGCAGCCCCACAAGCACACATGCACAAACACATTCCACAGCTCACACAGACACCCACATACACACTTACATGCACGCATACACTTACATACAAATACTTGCTCACACATGCATAGACAGAACACACACTCCTACCAACATTGTTGTACTCTTGCACACACACAAACACACACACACACACACGTGTGAGTCCCCAGTCACCTGCAAACCTGTCTGAGGACCTTTGAGAGGACCACTAGAAACATCTTCTGGCCCACTTGCCTTTAATAAGCAAGGAGCTCAGGGATCCATATTAAAGTGTTCTAATGTCCAAATTCAGCTCCGCTTCATTAATCTCCACTCTGAAGAAGACTTAAAGAGATATATTTTCCATTACACACTTTTTACAGCATATTCTCTAGGTACCCAAGACACTTGAGACATTTTATTAAACGAGGAGCAGAGTGGGAGGATCTCTCTCTGGAGGAGAATCCTGAAACATTTCACCTGCAGAGGATCACAAAAGGTCTAAATGTAGAACAGCAGAGTAGAAAATCTGTCAATGCTCTTCTTCTTAAGATGATATTCACGGCTGGGGAAGCTTTCGGGATTCTTTTGGTCCCTGAAGCCCCACTGCCACCCTCCCCCAAGCCTTTATAGTGAGCACTCTTCCTTAACACTTGAAATTAGAAGTTGCTCGCTCTGTGCCGTGTGCCTGCTCAGCACAAAGCTCCCTAGCTCGGCCACGTCATGTGACTCCTTTCTGTGATCCTCAAAAAAAAAAGCACTCTGTCGCCCTCGCGTCTCCCCAACGTAATTAACCCTCCACCTGCTAGATACGTGTCCCGTATTCCCTCGATATGCTTTGAGACACCTCCTCTCCTCAGGCTGCTTCTTCAGGCCGACCCCGGAGTCCAGAACAGCCAAGACCTTTGCTGATGTCAATGTTAGCCTGGACTCTTGAAGCAATTACTTCACAGCTGTTCATCCGCACTTAAATAGCGTTTGTCTTCTGGCAGATTTGTTCAGAAACGCCCTCCTGAGTGGATAAATCGGTAAATGCTGGTCTCTTACAACGATGCTATGTAATATTAAAGGTTAACATAAACTTAATCAGATCCAGACATCTGCGCCGGTCAAAGCAAAATTTTTTTCACAAAAATAGCTCAGTTGTTAATCTGCGCTCCACAGTTAGCAGCTAGTGTGTCAAGGTGTTTAAACGGGTAATAATGGGCTGCTGCCTCGTAGCGGGACTTTAAAGCCTGGCAGCAGGAGGCATGTCTCTCATGACTGATGAGAAGCTGTGTCATCATTCCTCGTTATCATCATCATCATCAACACACCTCCCTTCAGACCTCCATTAATCCTTTGTTCTTTTAAGAAACATATTGTCCCTTTAATCACATCGTCTCTCCCCAGAGGCCCAGGTCTGATCTGTGTGTGTGTGTGTGTGTGTGTGTGTGTGTGTGTGTGTGTGTGTGTGTGTGCGTGCGATCGTGATTGTGTGTGATCTTGTGTGTCTCCTCGGTTGAATGTACGTGCTCCCCCTTTACGCTTATGTGTGTGATTCTATGTGTCCTTATTTCGCTGGTTTATGTGTGCGAATCCGTCTGTCGTGTGTGTGTGTGTGTGTGTGTGTGTGTGTGTCCCTGTGTGAGTGTGTGTGTGTGCTCTCCCCTGCCGCCCCACAGCTTAAGTTTGACAGCGACGGTGTGTGCGTGTGCTGCGAGCTGCCGCAGCAGAGCTCCAGCTGCACCAACCTGGGAGAGACGCTGAAGCTCAACCCGCTGCGCGACTGCAACACCATCCGCCTGCGCCTCAAGGTGACACCATCCTCCTCCTCCTCCTCCTCCTCCTCCTCCTCCTCCTCCTCCTACCGATCTGTCCATGGACACCCTACCCCTCTCCTCCTCCTCCTAATCCTCCTCCTCCTGCTGCTACCACTCCATCCAGACACCCTACCCCTCCCCTCCTCCCGCTCCGTGCAGACACCTTACCCCTCCCCTTCTACCCATCCCCTCCTACCTATCCGTCCAGACACCCTACCCCTACCCTCCTACCCCTCCCCTTCTACCCCTCCCCTCCCAACCCTCCCCTCCTACCCCTCCGTCCAGACACCCTACCCTTCCCCTCCTACCCCTCCTGCCATTCCCCTCCCCCCCCCTACCCCTTCCCTCCTTCTCCTCCGTCCACACACCCTTCCCCTCCCCTCCTAGCTCCCCTCCAACAAACATAGGGTCCCACACACACAGGTGGTAGCCAGTGTTATCGTACCTGTCTTCCATCTTATGTATCCACCCTCAGCCCCATGAGCGTGGTGCAAGCACCCCTTCAGCCACACCAAGCCTTTCCTTAGAACTGATTATACTATTGTCATTCAGCAATCTTATTAATATTGTATTGTATGCGGTTCTTAAGCTTTCTTATCTCGGGACCCAAAAGTGATTCTCAGTGTGCCTGTGGGAGTCACGCTTGGTGATCCTTCTGTTGCAAGGGTTCTGTGTTTTGTCTGGTTCTGACCCACCTCCAACGGGATCACAAGTTTCACAATCCATTTGGGGTCCTAACTTATAGTTTAAGAACAGCTATAAGGGTCTGAAAGTTTGAATCCAAAATGTTTTTTGTTTATATGTTTTAATTAGTAAGCGTATGACTTTGAGGGAGCATCTCAAAGATTCAGAGATCGTACAACTCAACAAAATAATTTTTGACCGCAACACTATTCAGCAACAAGAGCAACTAACAACAAGAGCAAGAAACTAAAGAGCTATAAACAGCAAAGTGCACAACTCAGTTAATGAGATTGACTTTTAATAAGCGAGTGGCTCTGGGATCCATGTTTTAAAGTCCAATTTCAGTTTTGCTTCTTAGGTTACCTCTTTGTACTTTCCACAAAACATCCTCAGCCTCCCAGAACGTGGAAGAAGTTTAATTAAGTTTAATTAAATGACCCTTACTTTGAAAATCACTGCAAAACCGCAGGTCAGCTTAAGTGCTAAGGATTTGAGAACTTGACCTACATGAGCCCCTCGACTCCATGCCACGGGCTCAAGCCCTGGAACACGCTTCAGTGTCCGCCAGCCCTCCAACGTTCATGTTCTACTGCTGCTGATGTGCTCCACGCTTTTGTCTGTCCACAGGCTAGCACTTACTGTATGCTTGCTCCTCTACCTGAATATCGCTTGTTTCTCAACCATTGACGCTTAGTTAAACACAGACAGCAGAAATAGTACATGACTGGCTGTTGGGGTTTAGGCGGCGTTCACACCAGCCTCTCTGACTGCCTCTGCAGGCTACGATTACCCATAATCGCCTTCTCTACGGCTGGATTCTCCCAGAAACGCCTTCTCTGCAGCGAGACGCAAAGTGCAAAGGATATACCGTATTTTTTCGAAAATAAAGCCGCATTTTCTATAAGCCGCAGGAACGGTAAAATGGGGTTGGATGTTTCAAAATTCCACAAATATGCCGCTTCGTATTATAAGCCGACATCTTATCATGCATCTTTGCCCACAACCCAAATACTTACACGTACCACCCAATGGTGGTGTGAAACCATAACAAGGTTTTTAATTAGAACAATATTCCTTCAGGGCCGCAACTGCACCATGTTGCTGGTCAACTGATGGTTGAGTAAGTGACAGTAAGTAATTGGAGATAAAGCGGTTCTAAGTTTAGGACACATTGGGGAAAACAGACTTCATTGTGTTTTAGTCAGTTATTAAGTGACCAGGACACATTGGGGAAAACAGACTTCATTGTGTTTTAGTCAGTTATTAAGTGATGCCAATTTGTAAGGTTATCTTTTACTTGCAAACCTCCAATGATAATGAGCATGTGGGCTTTACTTTATGGACGGCATTAGGAATTTCATGTTTCAGAGTTATATTATTTTTAAGTTTAAATGATAAAGTTAATGGGAGAAAGGGATGCGTCCTATCCAAGGCAATGTTCATCTTAATCATTCTGAAGAACTGGTGAAGAAGAGGGCTCCTAAAAATGAATTTTCACGATTATCTTGGAAATAATACGTAAAAAGCCCTCGTAAATAATTAGAACAACATCGTTAGTCTCTAGGCCAGTAGAGACACACAAAAAAACAACAAATAGTTTAATTGTTTTGTGGAGGAGAGAGGTGAGCTCTGATGAATTGGGCTGCAAGCCGAGACTGGCAGCCACATTAGTCCTGACCTCAGACACAAAGCACTTATGATGCAGTGGGGCGCTGGGGAGCTACCCCTCCCTGGGCAGACTGGACACTCCACACTCCCTATTAGAATACGCTCTTCCTCCTCCTCTTCGTCCTCCTCCTCCTCCTCCCCCGCCTCTCTCCTGAGTTACACAGGGATTTATGCTCCACTGGGCCTTTATTGGATAAGGCCAATCAAATCCATCCATTCCGTGTCCCTGATTGATTATAAAACATTGATAACCAAATAAAAGGCTCCTTAGGATGAGGCATGGTTCTAAGAAGAGGAAAGATCACGTTTGACCAGCTGCTTATGAAGACACTATAAAACGTTTGTTAATGCCGCGGCAGGAAATTAACTGCCAGGGCGAAGTCAGATGGTGGTAGTAATGTGGGACGTTTAATCAAATTAAAAATAAGTCGTAGCCCTTTGTATCTGGGTGTAGCTCCATCCCCCTCCTCTAATGTCCAGCAGTGGGTCCAGGGGGCCGTCACCCCCAGTAAAGCACCCGTAGCTGGGCTCCCTCAGGAGTAATGGGGGGGGGGGGGGGGGAGTCAGCTCTGGAGCTGCCAGCAGCAGTTAAACTTCCAGGATTAAACAGACGATAGTTCATGAGGGCTGACTGACGCCTTTTCGTCAGAGAGATGTTTTTACGTGGGAAATCTTACGACTCACGCTTGTTATTTAAGCCGCCAGAAGACACAATGCATGACATCCATCTGACAGGCAAAGATGTATTATTAAAACAGCAGTTAGATCTGCTTCCGTGTTGAATAGTGAAAGGAACCTTTTATTGAGAAATGGATTCATATTGCACTGGTGGTGTATTCCTCGTTCTGGTATAAATGCTTGTTATTTTCACAGTTTCCTATACATAAGAAAATGTATCACATAATATTTGGATTTTTGTTATCTAAATAATTCAGATGGATCAGTACCGCCAGGCAAATAAATTATTTGTGTTATTGCTAAGCAGTTGTTTATCATGTAGTAGTTCCCTTATAAATGATGGATGAACCAACATATTTTGGTTATACATGATTTTATTATTCTATTTCATTTAAACCCTCATTCTAAGCTTGACGTGTAGCTAGCGTTGTAAGTGTGTAAATTTGTATTTTTGGGACTATTATTCATTTGATGTTTGATGTTTGGATGATTAATGGGGTACAGTGTCCTGAACGTGTTGTACTCCTCTGGTGTCCTGCCTCGTCGAGTTGTAGACCACGCCGCAGAATGTTTGTCATGAACACAAAGAAGAGGAATTGATCATCACACAGTTTAAGAGGGGACACGGATCCCTTGTGTGTGTATGTGTGTGTGTGTGTGTGTGTGTGTGTGTGTGTATTTTACCCCAAACTAATCCCGATACGGTAGACCGCCTCAGCCAACTTGTTTTAAACACAACATTGTGTGATAAGGAAACACACTTTTAGTTGAAACATTTAATGTTCTCTAGCTCTGGGACCCTTGCAATGACAGCTGTCATTTTATCTAGCTCTGTTACCATAGCGATTAACCCACCCATGTCATCTTATCCAGCTCAGTTTCCATGGCAATCATGCCACGCTGACAACCAGCTCTGTTACCTAGGTGATGACATCAACGCTACTTTAGTCTGGTTCTTTTCTTGACTAATGACGTCACCGCTGTAATCTAGTTCTGATCCGTGGCCATGATGTCATAGCCGTTATCCCGCTCTGTTACCTTGGTGATAACGTCATTGCTGTTACATTGGCTGTGATGTAATTGCCACCTCTCATCAATTACCCTCTTCTCTGTCTCCAGTTTTGTTACTTCAAATATGGCGCCACTGCTGTAATCCAGCTATATTGCCTTAGCTATGAGATTATTGCTGTAATCCAGATCTGTTCATTTAGTTATTAAATCACAGCTGTCACAGCTCTGTTACCCTAGCTTTGATGTCGCTGCTGTAACCCAGCTCTATCACCTCATGGATGACGTCGTTGCTGCAAATGAGCATTGTTACCGTGGAGATGACTTCACTGCCACCTCTCATAATTTACCCTTTTTACGTCTCCATTTTTTCTTAATTATCCTCTCTCTACCCCTTTTAGTATCTCTGTAAGTCTCTTTCTCTCTCGCTGTATCGCTCTCTCTCTCTATGTATCGCTCTCTCTCTGTCTCTTTCTCTCTCTCTTTCTCTGTATATCTCTCTCTCTCTCTGTATCTCTCTCTCTTCTTGCTCTCTCTCTGTATCTCTCGCTTTCTCTCTCTCTCGCTCTCTCTCTCTCTCTCTCTCTCTCTCTCTGTCTCTTTCTCTCTCTCTCTTTCTCTGTATCTCTCTCTCTCTCCCTCTCTCTCTCTGTATCTCTCTCTCTGTATCTCTCTCCCTCTCTCTCTCTCTCTCCCTCTCTCTCTCTCTCTCTCTCTGTGTCTCTCGCTCTAACCGCCGCCCACCTGCCGTCTGCGTCCCCCCCAGGAGCTACTGTTCAGCGTGTGCGCCCTCAACGTCATCTCCACCATCGTGTGCGCCCTGGCCACCGCCATGTGCTGCATGCAGATGGTGTCCACTGACCTGCTGCAGATGGTAGGTGCTTTGGAGCTTTGGTGCTTTTTTTTTTTCTTCAACTTTATTTAAAAGTCAATAGATCACAGCAGTCACCCTCTGGCAGCCATGATGTTTGGATTATTTAAAGGACATTTTTAATACACGAGCTGTTTGATATGTGATGTGAGGTCAAGTCAGGAATTCAGAAAGTGTATGTTAGGCCATGACACACACGCACACACACACACACACACACACACACACACACACTAGTGTGTCCATTCAGACACCAACTGTCTACCAGTGGTGTTATTGTCACACACAATAGGTCATAAAAAAAGACCCAGCGAGCCTGACAACATGAATTAGTACTTGAATAAAAGCGAATGTGAGAGCTTTAACTCCAATACGACCTGCCTTTGCACACCTATTTATGAGCACTCTTGTAAAATAAAAGTCGCCAATGGTTGTGGGAGTATGAGATCAGAGAATAGACGGTGAGGACTCTAGAGTAGAGTAGAGACTGTTATAGCTCAACGTTAGCGACGAAAGGTGGGAGCTCAGTTGTTTTAATATGGGAGAGAGGGAAATAAAAAGTTGTACGGGGATATCAGGGGCAGGGTTTGACTATAGATTCAGGCTGTTTAGAGTGTGGGAAGAGTTTGATATGAGGTGAGTTGGGGAAGGGGTTGGAGGGGAAGGCCAGTGGTGTGTGTGTGTGTGTGTGTGTGTCTAACCCCCCACTGACATGTCACATGACCAGTTCATGCCTCACCGCGGCCGGAACCTCAACGCGGACTGCGTGACGCCCCACGGCACCATCCTCCACCAGACCCTGGACTTTGACGAGTTCATCCCGCCCATCCCCCCGCCCCCCTACTACCCCCCGGAGTACACCTGCACCCCCTCCATGGACGGACAGAGGTACGTACGTCCCTGACCCGCCGGCTACGCTAACGCCGCTTGGCGTTAGCCTCTTCCCCAAGAGGGGAGGAACGTTAAGGGGAACCGTCTGACTTTTCCCTTTTTCTTTCTTTCCGCTTTATTATAGAGAGGAAGAGATAGAGAGGAAGGTATGGGAGATAGAGGGGAGGACATGCAGCAAATGACCACAGGCAGGATTTGAACTCGGGAGTAAGCCTATATGGTACGAGCTCTACCCAGTGAGCCACCGGGGCGCCCCATGCTTGCTGTTTTCTAATGAGAGAGAGTACTGCCTCAGCGTGTCGCGAACAATAGTTTATGGGAAATGAGGATATGAGAGGGGATATGAGAAATGTGCTGAGAGGTTGACCGAACTTTCCACATCGGAAACATTGGACAACGTAAATCCCGAGCCGTTAACGTAATTTGTCAGACTTATTCATTCGTAGACGCAGAGTCGATGTCACAGACGAAACCCGCGTATGATGCAGTACTCTTATATTACGCAGTGTGAAGGTCCCCCTTTCAGTTCCCACAGAATCTATTGACCAGAATCTATTCTTTCCTCACTTGTCTCACAGTGACCTTTTATATCCAGAAGAATAATCTGGATAAATGTTAAGTAAAGTTTGCGAAATGTTTGAGAACTGAGAAACTCTGAGAATCATTTTTATGTGCCGTGTTGTGCTCAATATATAGACCTTGCAATCAGGTAGTGAATGAGATAATGTTTTCTGAATTATGAGTCACCTACAGATGCAGGGTAATGGAAGCGCATTCAAAAGGTCTCACTGTATTTTATGGAATGTCTCCGCTGGTTGACGGGTGTGACCTTTTGCATGAGCTGCGGCGTGTCTGAAAGCATTCGTCCGTTAATGAGTTACAATCACCTGTGAGAACGACCATGCGCGGTGAATCAGAACGCTGAAGCCGCTGCCTGTGTCTCCTCGCTGTGTGTTATACGCTGCATTACACACCGACCGGTGAACAGGATGCAACGACATGGTCTAATGTCCCGTATTCTGGGATGAATGAATAAATAAAGCGAAAGACCTAAAGCATCCGGCCCCCGAAGACGTCACCCTGGGCCTTCGGATGTCCTCAATATGGACTGTTTTTATCCCAAGCGTCTCGGAATACTACGAGGGCATTCATTTGTAAGCATGGGTGGCACCCAGCGGGAGCCAAACGCTCTGACAGCTGAGCCATACGGGACCACCTGCTCTACACCTGCTATGAACAGGGATACAGGTTGATCCTGTTGCATTTGTATGGTTCAAAAAACCCAGTCGACGTCAGGACTAGGGAAGCATTCTGCATGATCGGGCACAGTTAAAGGACAATAACGACTCCTGGCTTCACGAAAGCATCCGCTACCAATATCATTTGTCAAAATGATTTCCTTGTGCCGAGTGTGCCTGCCATGAATGTAAAAATAGCAGCCCTTTTGGAATCAATGTGCGTGGGTCAGTACAAGAGTTTGTGGGCAACATAGTAGTGAATTGCCATTCAATTACTTTCCAAAGTGATATTTTTGCTATTGATCACGTTTGAGGTCGGCGCATTCACGCAAAAATACTCGTCGGCAGAATCAGCACAAGAAGGGACTTTGACAAAGGATACTGATGCTTTGATCGGTATTGTCCTTTAACACCGTCAGCTTCAGATCCCACCTGCTCAGGGCTGCAGTTTATACATGACTCAATAACTAACAGATGAGGCTTGAGCAATAGAGAGTAAAACAATCTCGGATGAAACAAGAGGTTAAACACAGTGAGGCATTATATATTGAAATCCTCAATGGGGGTGTACCTTTGAAAAGGTTTTTGGCCGAGTTGAAAGCCAGCATGCATGACCGTTAAGCCTTGTTGTGTGCACCCACATCTCCTGCCTGACGTTCCGTAGTGGAAGAGAAAAACGAAACAGAGAGGCAGAGAAAGGGATAAAAAAAACACCCACATATGCTACCTGACGTTCCATCGAAGGAGATAAAGTGAGACAGAACACACTAGCCAACCGACAGAGGGGGGAAACAGAGAGAGACGGAGACAGGAATAGAATCACACCCACATCCACTGCTTGACATTTCCTCCATGATGTTTCATTTAATAAAAATTGCCAAAATATACACAGCGCCTCAGTCGGTGTTGGTGTTGATTTATTAAAAACACTTGCATGAGGAACATTTCTCATTTCCCAGAGCGCCATGTGAAGGCGAGTGGAAATGGTGAGAAAGAAAAATAAGCAAGTCAGTAAAGTATATTAGGTATAGCACTTTTTACAGAGCAAAAGTCACAAATTGCTTCACAAAAGAACAATTGTTAGACGATAACGACTGTCATAATAATCACTCAAACAAAGACTAAAACATACAACAGCGGACCTTAAAACACACAGTTTGACATGAGACAGCACAAGGCAAACAAAGGGCACTTTAAATGAAGGAGCTGTATCTGGGTTCAGTGGCTCCCACGTATGTTTGTGTGAATGTCTAATATCTGATTGCTCCCCTGGGTTACGACACAATAAAGCAGATGTGGCCCTGCATGAGAGAGAAGCTACCTGTCATTAAATGAGTTAACATAGCCTCTGTTTAGAAGGAGACAGACAGACAGACAGACAGACAGACAGACAGACTGGAGAGAGTGAAAAAATGACATTGTCTGAGAGAGAGAGACACACACACACACACACACACACACATAGAAACTGACATACATAAATTGTAAACAGACAGTGGGGGACAGAGACAACAGAGAGAGATGAAAAGAGAGGGAAAGCGACACAGAGATAAAGAGAGAGAGAGAGAGATTGCAACAAGAATAGAGGGGGAAAGCACGAGAGACCTAGAGAGAGAATGATAAAGAGACAAAGGGTGCGACTGATGTCTTATTTGGCAAGGAGCCATGGCTGTTTGACACCGTGGGTATAAATACAAACAGGCCCGTAGACACATTAACTGCACCCTGCACAGGGTTGTGAGTCATGACATCATCAGCAGGCAGGTGATTGGTGGATACTATGGTGGGCTATCTTTCACGCCATGTTACTTAACACTAAAACAGGATTTTAATTAAAAGATAGGGCTGCTTGCATCGCTGCTTATCCTTAATTGGCCCCCGATAAAACTATGGTGTGGTGCACATGGGATTATCCCTTTGTCTGGTGTTACGGTTTAGGGATTATTCAAAGGAATATTTTATTTTTAAAATTAAAGCACACAGGAGTAGAAGAATAAAATAGGAAAAATAAACAATGTTTAAGTACACCAGGGGCCTCATTTATAAAGGTCTCTGCGCACGAAAATGTTGCGGAAACAGGGATGAAATGTGCGTACGGATCTTTCACCGCCAACGTCGTGATTTATAGAAAAATTCAGGTTTTCAGACATGAAGTTCAGTCTTATTCCAATTGTGTTTTTTTGTTTTCTGACCTAAAGTTTATTTGGGCAGTCGGTTAAGATACTTTAACTATAGAGTATGAAAGTTAAGTAAATAGTTTGTTTGCTATATTATTTGGCGGCCTATATGCAGAAAGGTTTTCTGCCCACAGTTCCCAGATATTTATGCTGTTTTCTGACCTTTTTCTTCTATTGTTATATTCTTGTAGGTTTCTGACCTATTAATATATCTGGTCTTCTACCTATGTTTTGGTAGTTTTCTGACCTATTCTATATTCTGGTTGTTTTCTTGGACAGAGGCCTACAGTTGGACTTCCCCCACTCTCCGTTCAGTGCCATCTACGGCGTTCCAATCAACAGCCCGGGAACGCTGTACCCCACAGACCTGCCCCCGCCTTATGAGTCTGTTGTAAGCTACACCCCCGCCAGCCAGGTAAACCCCGCCCCCTCCTGCTCCAGGTAGGAGCAGGACACACCCAGTTCATGTATGAAAAATCTATTGCAATATTTGATGTATAAATGTCTTTATTACGTGAATTAGATTTATAACATTCTTATATTAGTAACCCTTTATTTACAACAAACATTTTGGTTGTTTTAAATTATAGTTATACATTTATTACATCCCTTTTAGCGCACTTCACAGACTTCAAAAGAATCAATTCACATCGCAATATCAGTGATTACAGTGAAATTAACAGTGGTTTAATAATGGCCCTTTTCCAATAAGCGATGGATTTTTTGTTCCATTAATGGCAGCACTTGGAGGAACACAGAGAATACAAATGTAGGACATAACTGAAAATGACACGTTGTATACACCATGTGACGTTATATCAGATTATATCCATTCGGTTGTGTTTATCACCCCAATGTGGTTTCTAATTAAAGCTGTACAGCTAATGGTTACCCTAGCAGCAGACCTGTCCCGGGGATCTCAGTGTATTTATTTTACGGTGATCTAGTGTCCTCTAGAGGGGAGACTGTGGCATTGCAGCTGTGGCTTTGCCGCAAATCTATTAGTAGTATAGTAGTTTTATACTTGATTACTTTGTAAAGGCTTTTTAATCACAGAAATACATACAGTTAATTTGTGAAATACAAAGAAATACAATTACAGTGGAATCAACGGTCTGTGAAATAACGACAGACACTTAAACTGACCCTCTGCCCTCTTAGAAGTCTCTCTTTCTAGTGTCCTTTATACGGCCACATAAATATAAATGATGGTTTCTGTGTGTGTGTGTGTGTGTGCGTGTGTGTGTGAAGGTAACCAGCAGCATGGAACAGCGAGCCACTGAGTCTAGTCTTTGTGAGGGAACCACCGCCGGCCTCAGTACTCAGGGTAAAGACTTGTTACGTCCCATAATGCAACATTTGAATGTTTTGCCACATTCCCACATATTTTGCACTTCTGTCAAGAGAGAACTGAATCAGGTCAGTTTTATGATGCGTGTGTGTGTATGTGTGTGTGTGTGTGTGTGTGTGCGCGCGCATGTGTGCATGATGTGTGTGTGTGCATAACGTGTGTGTGTGTGTGTGTGTGCATAATGTGTGTGTTTGTGTGTGTGTGTGTGTGTGTGTGTGTGTGTGTGTGTGTGTGTATGCATAATGTGTGTGTGTGTGTGTGTGTGTGTGTGCATGATGTGGGTGTGTGTGTGTGTGTGTGTGTATCTGCAGCCTCGGTGGACAGCGCCTCCCTCCTGGTGTCTGAGCTGGCCGACCTGCAGGACAACAGCTCCTCCGACGACCTCTGCTCCCTGGAGGTCCCGGGCGGGGGCTCTGACTCCTCCCCCTACACCACGTCCAACCCCGGCCCCCCCGACGGCACTGGCCCCCAGGAGCTGAGGGCCCAGGGGCCCCCGCGGGGCGGCCACCAGCGCGGCCTCGCCGACACCACCTACAGCGAGTCGTCCCACACCCAGTCCCCCGACTGGTCGTCGGACAACGCCAGTAACCTGGACCACGACGAGCACGCCGACGGCCACGAGGAGCACGGCGCCCGCGGCCTCCACGCGTGCGAGGAGCTGGCGTCGGCCAAGCACGCGGCGGAGGAGCCGCCCCGGACGCCGGTGGCGTCCACGCACGCGCTGATCAGGGCGCGCGTGTTCAGCAGGAAGCTCACCCTGCCCGTGACGCTGGCCCCGCCGCCGCCGCCGCCGCCGCAGCCCTGCTCCCCCACCTCGCTGGCCTCGTCCGGGGGCACGTCGGCGCTCAGCCCCCTGCCGCCCTCCGCCTCGCCCTCGCCGCCCCCGCCGGCGCGGCCGCGCGGGTCCCGGCTGTGTTTCAGCGTGTGGACGCCTTCCTCGTCGTCGTCGTCCTCCTCTCAGCCGCCGGCGCGGAGCGGCTGCTCGCCCGGAGACCGGCCGCGGGGGTTCCGGGCGGTCCGGAAGTACCGCAAGCTGGCCCGCATGGTGCGCTCCACCAGCGACCCCATCTCCTGCTCCTCCACCACGGGAGGTGAGGGCCGTCCATCAGACTGCATCATTAAATACAACACACCACAACTCACCTCTATCCATCAAATGTTTTTATTATTAACTACCCTAAGTAAAACTGCATATATTTAGATATATATATATACAGATATACAGTTTTTTATGACGTATCAACCTCTCCAGGTTAGAAATCCTAGTTTGTTTTGATGTGATTCACTATTTTGCTAAGGGCTATCTCTGAGATTTGTTTTTGGTTAGAGGTTAACCTTCAGGTGGCAGCAAACACACAAAGCAAACACTGTATTACAAGTGGCATGATCTTGACTAGAATAATGGGATGTTAATAATGTGGCTTTGATTTCTGTCTTCCTCTGAAGGGGATGGCTGTGAATGTGTGCCCGGTGGGAAAGCTCCTTCTGGGGACTCTGAGGAGACGTCTCCCCTCGAAGGTAAGGGTCCACCAACCAGCATTCCCTGAACAGTCCCACCTCAACACAGTAAGAGTACCTCTAAAATATTAATAGTAAAATGTAAATCCCAGAAGACAAATTTGGATGTTAAAAGTCTTGATCTTCTTCATCGATGGTCAGAAGTACTTTCTCCAGAGCTCACCGACTGTTGTGTTGCTGTGTGTGTTTGTGTGCTTGTGTGTGTGCGTGCCTATATATTGTTTCTCCTGATCTAGATCAAGTTACCGTGCCAACAGAACCAGCAGACATCGTCAGCCTCAAACCCCGAGCACTGCGCACACACATGTCTCACGAGCGACCCCACTCCCTGGCTGACCTCAAGACATATAAAGACACCAAAATCCTGGTGGCCAAGTTCCTGGAGCACTCCAGCTGCAGCCTCCCCCCGGAGGTCCAGCAGGTGGTCAACTCCATCAAGAGTGTGATCCAGTCGGACGAGAAACACATGGAGGAGGCCATCTTCAGCGCCAATGTCATCGATCAGGTGAGAGGCTTCAGGGGGATCAAGGGTGTTGATGGGAAACATTACAGCAATTTACTGTGGCAGAAGAATAAAATTAGGAAATATAAACAATGTTTAAGTACACCAGGACCTACCTTTTAATAGAAAGCAGATGAAAAAGATCACAATTATAAGTCCATTGTTGATAGCTGGCTTTTTACCTGTGTTGAGTCATTCTATATTCCGGTTGGTTTTTGGTTTTTCTGACACATAGTATATTTTGGAAGTTTCTCTTCCCAACACATTATTCTACAGAGCCCCGCTCTTCAAGCAAACAAACAAACAAAAGATTCTCATATTTTCAGAAACATAAGACTAGCGCCACGGAACATCACTTGTCCCGTCCTCCGCAGGTAATGAGCCAATCCCAGCGGAGCCGAGGCACTTCCAGGAAGTGTTGCCACAACGACATCCACCTCCAGAGCTGTGGCGCCTTGAGCTCTTCACCGTCCCTGCGCCGTTCCAAACGCCTGTCATCCCACCTGCTGGGCAGCCCGGACACAACCCGCCGCACCCCCTCTGACCGGAGCCTCACGTCCAGGGAGACAGTTCTCTGACCCCCCAACCACCACCACCACCACCACCACCACAACAAGGACTCAGCCCAGTGATGGAGGTGTTTTGATGCAGTCGGGCCCAGCCATACAGCAGCAGAGATCTGACGTTGGTTTGCGGGTGTGTTAGATGTGTCTCTGTGGTGGGACTTCAGAGAGGGCTGATACCCGTGTCACCCCTCTTGACCCCAGTGCCATGTGAAGCAGCGCTCCGCCCATCAGCAGGAACGGTAGCAAACTGGGATCCGAAGCAGCGACCGGTAGCTCTCACGCTCAACGAAAAAATACTACTAGAAAAAAAATACAAAAAAAAAAACATCAAACCAGAATGTTCTCCCTCGGGAGATTTTTCTTTTACTTTTCAAATTACATTCAGTTCAAAAGGAATACGTGTTGCTGTTCTTGCTCTTGTTTGCCCATATCTGATCCATATCCGGTGCTAAAGGGAGCAACTGATGTTTGTATGAAACTGTCGCTGCCAGCTCTGTTCAAAGACAGAGCGGCACTGTAACAGAGCGGGGAGAGGGTAAATATTTAGTTGTGCCGCTGGTTAAAGGCTTATTTATCTTACCTCAGTGTGTTTCCATTCTCATCAGTGTTCTAATAAAACATGAGTTTCTAACTGGTTGTTTGTTTGTGTTTTTCCTCTTCCACCCATCGTATTGAAACGGATCTCAGACGCAGCAGGATACGAGGAGCAGTGGCGCCCCCTAGGGGGTAGTAGAACACAGGGGACCTCGATCGGATTGACGAACGCCTTGCCTTCTCTAACAGAATAGACACGAGAGGAGCGAAATTCTTTCAAATAAAATCTGATAGAAAAAATATTTCTAGCTTAAATTGTAGACATTACAAATGATAGGTGTTTGTGTGGACGCACATGAATGCATTTGTATGTAGATCTACATATTAAACATGGTATGGAAAAGTCCAGGTCAGTGTTTTTTTCTTAATTAATTAGGCCTTACAAAGCAATATCATCCATTGAAATACAAGTCATTTTTTGTCCTTCTAGATGCAACATTTGTGGCTGCAAATGGAGAACTAATGACGGAACAGGAGAGGGTGGAAGTCAAGTAGTCGAGAACTACTTGACCTTACTGGAGAAGTACACAGCCCAGCTCCCTTCCTTGAGAGAGAGGTAGAGAACTGACAAGAAGCAGCTGCCTGGGTGTAACGCCTGATAATGTTACAGGATTTTAATACAAAACCAAACTATATGGGTCTTGGTTTTCTAAATAGAACAAGACAGGGTCTCCATCACATTTAGATGGGACCTCCTTGGAGAAGGAAGCTGTCTCCCTAAAATAAGCTGTCCAGGTGCTCAGCTCCAGCCTGTCTGCAGAGAGGATGACATTTAATTAAGGTATCCGACATGGCTGAGGCCAGAAAAGCCTTTGAGGGGGGATAGAGAACACATCCGGTATAGGAGACAGACATCTTCGGAGAGGAAAGAAATGAACACCCGATGCACAGAAAGGCTTTCAGGGATGAGAAGGAAGTGATCGTGGAGTGAAAAGGGGAGGACTTCTGGCTGGAAATGGTAACTATGAGAATGCTAAGAACTGCCTACTTGATGAAGAACAAAGGACAACAAGAGATAGGCATTCCTCAATGATCATAGCCTATGGATTATCTAGCCTATAGAAGCCTACTTGTTCTTTCCGTGCTTAGCTCGAAAGGCACTTGTAATATAAATAAAATATAGGCTAAGTAACACCAAACTAACAATTTGAAATCCAACAAGGTCCACACAGAGAGGCAGAGAGACAGAAGACATGAAAGGAGGGAAGAAGAGAGACTGGAAGAGTTTTTGAAAAGGATCATGTGTAGGTGTACACCTAGTCCTAGAGTGTGCATATATTTCTTGATATGTAGCCCCTACGATAACCTTTCCCTCAAAATAGCCTCACCCAATCGCACCCATGAACTTCGCCAAAGGCTCGGCCAATCGGTACTCGCATGCAGTGCACTGGTGAATGAGAGAGCGGGGCTTGAGAGAGCGGGGCTTGAGAGAGTTGGTGAAGAAGAACGAAGAAGATGAAGAACATGTGTGTGTGTGTGTGTGTGTGTGTGTGTGTGTGTGTGTGTGTGTGTGAATACACACTGTAACGCAAGTGTTCTTTGTTATTTGGATAACCGTTCCGCTGTTGGTGTAAAGGCCCATTCACACCCTACGGTAAATACGGATACGGACGCTTTTGTCTGGTCCCGGAGGTCGTCCGTCAGTGGGTCCGTCGCCTCTGAGCTTACGAATCCGGAGTGCTCCGGACAAACCGGAGCACTACCACCGGAGATCGAGGCGGCAGTAGAGGCAGAAGTCCCAACCACGAGAGTAGTAGGCCTATAATAACTGATATGTATATATATTTTGTATTTAACGTTTTATACTTATATTATACTATATACTTGACCTTATAATTTTATTGTACACCTGCTTTGGCAATGCAAATGTATATTTTTTATGCCAATAAAACTTTTTTGAATTAAAATTTTGAGCAGAGAATCTGCAGGTTGGTGAGGGGTGCCACATGCCACCTCCACGTACACTTTGTACACCCGGAGTGTTCAGTGTTCCACTGTAAACACTAGCGCAGGTACCGTGGCTGCAAGCTGCTCAGGGCCACACTCCCACCCTCCACCTTGACCCGCCTCTAAAAACGGCACGTTTGTGGAGAGCTCATTGTGGGACTGGCTCGTAGTGGCTGTAACTCTGCACCAAGGCTGAATTTCTTGAACGTCTTCAAGTACTGTATTAGGGGCCCACTAACACCTTTATTAAAGCATCCATAAAATAGCATGCCATGGGACCTTTAAACAAATAACATTTCCTAGCATTCAGCTAATATCTCCTCATGATCCAATAGCTATGCGACCCCTGAGGGTGTTGTAAAAAAAACTCTGGTCTTCTCAGCAGCACGTAGGCTGATAACTATGAAAACTATGTAAACTACACTACCGTAATTTCCCGCATATAGGCCGCATCGTGGACAAACCGCAAGCCTTTAATTTATGTATTAAAAAAACAATTGTGTGCATGAGAACGGTGAGAGCACATCAAACGCGCGTAGTAGCTAGGACCCGTCTTTCTTTACCGTCTCTGAGTGTGTGTCGCTGTTAAACACCTGACAATGAGCTAGTTTACCATGATATGACATATGAATCTGGAAAAAATGAATAAAGACAGGATTTGGTCTCCTATATTTCCTATGCAGGATAACTCATGTGTGTTTCCATTGAAAACCAAGAACATTCAAAGTGATCCTAAACTTTAAACCTACTCTACGATCTGTTGGGCAAAAGCATCAACCAAGAAATTTAAACAAATAATACAAACTGAACTTCCACCATCATGCATAGCGCACATTTAAACAGATAAAAGAGCAGAGAGGACTCAGAGGAGCCAGCTCAATAAAAGCATCTTCCCTCATGGTATAATCTATCTATCTATAATCTATGGTATAATTCACCCCTGTGAGATGAGCCCCCTAGTTCTAGTGGTAGCTAAACACCGAATTGTGTTCTCATTAAACAACTTGCGATACGAGAGTCCTGGTTGCACAAAGATAATAACAAATTAAGTGAACAAATGAATGATATAGTTGGTTGCATGGTTGAAACTTTTGAACAACTCTATATTTAGGCTATTTGTTTATTTATTTCGTTTAGCTCTCCTTAAATTAAATTCACGCTTCAAAACGCACGACTTTTACTTCTAATGCGAGCTTTACTTTGAAGGCGAGCTGTCTCTGTTTCCGGCTCTCGACTTCCTTGTTCAAATATCATTGTACAACTTGGTTAATGAAACAAGCTGACGCTTTGGCGCGCTGAATTGCATTGCACGTCTCGGACAATGAAATTAGGCAATACCCCCTAAACTGGCCTGTTTATTGTACAACGTGAACAACTGTAAATGAATTATACTTCGTACACGGACCCTGATGGTTAGTCAGGCTAATGGGGAGAAGTGACAAGTGAGACACCCATTTAAATGTTTGTGCATCATAATTTATTTTTTAACATGACGTTTTCCATCATTACTTCGATGGCCGACAGTAGAAAACGTGATTTGTTGTGTATATTTAGTATTCCTAAAGGCTTATTTATTATGCCATACAACAACATTACCATACAATATAATGCCATATGTGTGTGCCATACACAGCGTGGGTGTAAAACGACACAGAGTGTAAAACGACCTTCTTTGACGTGCAGCAATAAGGTCGGTAGTAGGAAATGGAAAAGGTGCCCATATTTGCGCTAGTAGTATCCGCAGTTGTGGCCGAGCATCGCTGAGGCTCGGGGTTCGGTCTCAAAGTAAAAGCACGTGTATTAGAAGCGGGGCTCCGCTTTCCGAAAGGGGACGACGTCTTGTCAAGGCTTTTACTTTGAAGAGCCGATGCGCTTTCGTGGCAGAAATGGAAATACAAGTAGACCGCTGTGGCTAGCTTCACTGCGTTACAAACAGGCTGGATTGCGATATCTGGATTGCTGCTTATGGTGTTTGACTTTATTATTTTAATTTAAAAATAAGAAACTACTGGGTTTGAGGTGCAGAGAAGCCTATTTCCTTGGATATGAATCGCTCCGGGGACCATAATAACAGAAGATAGCTAGCTTAGATGGTTAGCAGATGTACTAGCTTAGCCTGGAGGCTGTTCTCATAGTATAAATCATTGTGCTGGGAGTATTCCTATATGTACCCGGGGAAATCTCCCTGGCATTGCTATTGCCTGGCTTTGCTAAATCAGTGCTCTCCCGACCTCTCCGCGTTGCGTGATGCCACGTCCCTGCTGTGGTGCGGATGCATGTTGACATCGTATGAAGACTGGGAGGATGACAAGTGTACGGAAGGAGGACAGCGAGTAAAACCACAAGGAGCACAGTCGCCGATGAGGCTAGACCTATATCCCTGACTGTCTGGGGTCGTCCACACGTTTGCAGCATTTCAACGGCATGTCCTTTCGAGAGGTTAGGATAGCAGGGAGACGAGGATATTTGCGTCGTGCTCGCTAGGGTTGCAATCACAAGCTTATAAAAAGTACTTTTCCCCTGAAATGATTGGGTTTGGTGCAAACCGACGGGGAGGCCGCCTCCCGTCTCTCTTCCTCATTGCCCTGATGGTGATCATCGCCATACTTTCTTTCAACTACTGGACTGTGTCCAGCAAGCACGTCCGCCTGCTGGATGAAGTGGCGGAGGTCCAGGCGCAGGTGAAACGCACTGACGCGGCGCGGATTCGCCTGGAGAAGCGCAATACGGAGCTGATGGCGCAAGTGGACACACACAGGAAGCAGATCGACCAGAAGGAAGGGGACAATAATGTTCTGGGGAGCAAGATCCAGGCCCGGGAGACTCTCATCAAGAAGTGCACGGATGACAAGGTATGGCGCGGAAGGCATTGAAGCTATTCGTGGATTATGTATTTCATGTATGCGTTATTATGGTCGACATTGCACCTCAGCTATAGATTCACCTGGAACACGCCCTCCCTCCAATCCCGGCACTATCCTCCTCCTCCCCCCCCCCCCCCCCCCCCCCAACCCAGCATGGTTAATTCAGGGATGGACGACGTGCTACTATTTACCATAATCATTTCAAATATCACACCATAGCTGTGTACCTCATTATATAGTTTACTCAAAATCCAAATTACTTATCATATGGGAAATATTGGGGATGAATGCTTACATTTGGGCACACATGCCTATGCAACTAGGGCCATAATGTGTGTATCCTAGTTAAAGGCCTGTCTATGTACCATTGGCAGGCTGTAGAAAGTAACATTTAATTTGAGACATAGTGTGTATGTGTGTGTGTGGATGATGGCTGGTTTAGGCAGCCTCACCTGGCAGAGTTGGACAGAGTATGTGAGGCTGCACACCTGTTGTACATTGAGCAGCCAATGTGCACAGGTCAACCCTGCCATTTGCACATGCACTTCGGAGAAGAGCTCCTGCATGGAAACATGGAGCACCAGGCCATGTATCCTTGTCTTCAAACCTTACAATAAACTGTCTTTCAACACACCACCCTACATCCTTGTGTTTGAAGGAGCCTAGTAAAAGCCACCTAGGTGTGGCAGCCAACTAGGTGGTTTGTATCATGGACATTGCTACACAAAGATGCAAACATAGCGTTCTATGAGATCACACTGGTTGCATTACATTCCAGATTAACCAGTTTGCAATAGGCTGACTATCTCTAAAGGGGGGGGGGTAAAGGGGTGTGGTTTATAGGTCTGTGTTTAGGAATAGCACCGTACAGTACAAGCAGGTTAGTCTTCTCACAAATGCAGTTTGTTATTGTTTTTGACCGATACCCATGTACTGCCGATAAATACTGTAAGTGGCAAGTAAGTAATCCCTAGTCTTTAAGTATTTTGCAACAATAGCGAATGCCATTTTTTTTCCAGGCCTTTTTAACAAGTCTGGTGTGATTCTCAAATTGGTCAAGGAAAATTGATTGGGAGGATCACTTTGTAATGGGACTTTGTAATTAAATTCCTGTTGTAAGTTAAACACATTGTCATCCTCCCTCCAAAAGCTACATGATTACGGTAACTGTTCTAATTCCCATGGGTCCAAATGTTCACATGGCGCGAACTGTCCCCTGCTGTCTGTTTCTGTCAGTCTGGCAGTGACTGCCGGACATTGTGTGATTAGCGCTGCCCTGTCCTGCTTAAGAGCAGCTGGGAGGCTGGGTTTCTCTAAAACAAATCTGACCTGCCCTTCTATCTAAATACACATCTGCACACTGTAGGCTGTTGGTTGTGATTGCTCAGCCACAGGTAAACAGAGGTGGGTCCACATTGAAGTGATCACCAAGCATGATATTTGTATGCATTACACAAAGGGAGTTTTTGTTATTCTTAAATACTAAGAGTTCTGTTAGGTAAATCTAAAGTATTAAATAATGTAGAGATATTGTTCAATTGAACGTTATACACTTGTCTTGGCAGTGGTTTTCATTGGCCTCCATCAAATCAGGGATCATATTCCCTAGTCACTCGTAGGCTACATTGATTTAAAAAGAGTAACACCTGTCAAGGATAGGGGCATGGTTTTTCTGTCAATATTGCTCAGCAGTGTGGGAGTCACCAGGATGAATGGAAACCATTTCTTTACTTTAATTTATCGCTATATCCTGGAGAAGAGTGTTTCTTTGCAATTCTGGGTGGCCAGGGGCCAGAGTCTGACATGGAAGGAAAACCTGACGACATGAGATGACTGATGACCTTTAGACCTGCTGATGGTGATAATGTCCTCCATTCCTGCACTCTACTTCCTTTATTACGGGTGTTGAGTGGTGCAGGCTGCATCCTGCTTTTCTTTGTCAACATCCCTGACCTGTTTTAACGGCTCAGCATCCTGCTTCAACGGCACACAAGGAAATCAAACCAGCAGTTTGACTTGGCTGAATTTTAACTGAATGTTATCCTCACACAAGCTAAGGTCAATGGTCCATCCTGTTACCATTGGTTCATGCCCTAAACAAGGTTCATGCCGTAAATTGATGTTTGTCGGTTGATGGGGCTTTACCCTGTGTGACCTGGGTACTTGTTGGTGTGGTGGTATCGCTACATGAGGTCTAAAAGCTGTTTCAGGTTCTAGGGTAAAGGAAGGATGATAGGGGAGAGTGCTGCATGTAGGACGGCAATCAACCAGTCCTCACCTTGTTGGATAACGAGGCAGAGTTTCCTGTGTCATTAAGCAATGTCTGGACTGGAACAATCTAGATGTTCCTTGGCACAACAGAGAATCTGGGCAGTTTTAGTTTAAGAGCAGATCAAGTGGTCTCCTGTGTGATGTCTTCAGTAATTAGATGGGCACTGCTACAAATCAATTAAGACAACATTGCAGGGACATTGTTTTACATTTGTTTTACATTGTCATCTAAATTCCTCTAATGTGCTGTTTGTTTGTTTTCCCCTCTTTGCCCTTTTTTAATGCAAAAAGCAATCGACTTCCCAATAGAAAACACATTATGTGTCAATGTTTCACATTGTGCTTTGTTGAATGGAGACCTTTGACCGCCTCTACTTGTGCCACTTGTTTATACATCTTTATACAGCAATAGTGAGTGATGGAACTTTTATTTGATGAAATAATCATTAATTGATCATTTGATCAATAGAATATTCATTGTAAATAATTTGATGCCAAACATTTGCTGTTTCCAACCCTTTATGAAGTTGTTTTTTGCCTTTTTAGTTTTTGTTTCAGTTTGGCTCCTTATCAGAAATAGCAAGCAAATGTAAGCTTCACATCCTAAAAGGCTCTGATCCCTTGTGGTGGGCATTCGCCATTGTGTATGACGTCTCCTTGGACTAAAGGATTTATCAACCGAGAAAACAACATCTGTTGCATTTCTAATAAGCTTTCTGAGCCATGTTTTTATTGATCTCTCTCTAAACCTTTTCCTATTCTCCATTTCCCAGATGAAGCTGCACCAGGATTTTACGAGTCAAATTACAGAGATCACGCGCTTGAAAGGTAATAAAGTACTGAACTCCGAACCATTAGAGCTTTGGGCTCAGAGCCAACAGAACTCTGAGCTCTCGGAGCAATCAGAACTCCATTAGAACTCTTGAGCTCTCAAGGCAGTGTAGGCAATTTGGAAAAACCAGCAAGAGTAAGCTAGATCAGTGTTTTTCAACCTGAAGTCTGTGTACAACTGGTGGTATGTGAGGGTACTGCAGTTGGATGTGGGATTTTATATGTGAAATAGACAAATTTACAAAAGTCATTGCTAATTAATACATTTTAAAATATTGAAAATACAGCCAATATAGCATTATAACATAGTGTAATGCTGTACCATATACCATACCTCTGTGCAGTAATACATGTGTATAAAGTGGGCGTTGCTCAGCCTCTTCATGTGTTATCTATTTTAAACTGTTTGTATATGAGGTGGTCCAAGAAAGCTATTGATTTAGTGGAACACCTAAAAGGTTGGGAACCACTGAGCTGCAAGTATCAAACGGAAACAAAATCCCAACCCTCCCCAAAAGCCTCCCTCCAAGGCCACATGCCCAAAACAGGTGACTTGCTTGCTAGTTTGAACGATTGGTCTACCTAGCCTTGTTGAAGACTGCGGTCGTGCACAGTAAAAATAAGTGCAGGTTGGTAAACAGACGGGCCTTCCAATCATTTAATTTCCGGCCAAATTAAATGATTGGACAGGCATATTACAAGCCTGCAACAGCCATATATACCAGATTTGATATTTTTTTCTTTATTGATTGGGATGTCAAGAGTATTTCAACAAATATGACAAAAAAACAAATTGCCTACTCTAGTTTTGAACAACAGCACTCTGAGGATCTAGTTTCAGTGAACCCTTGTGTGCACGGACCGTATGCTCAACCCGTGCCTCCCCTGCTGCTGCTGTTGTGAGCAGAGCAGCTAAAGGAGATCAACCAGGAGTTCCTGCAGCAGGAGGAGCAGCTGAGGGAGGTGAGGAAGAACCGCACCACGCTGGAGCGGCGGCTGGAGTATGAGAGGTAGGAGTCCACCAGAAGAGACGCTCGCTCAGGTGTGCGTGTCTGTCCAATACTCTAATTGACTAAAGAGACGGAGGGGGAAAAGCGTTCAATCCTACATTTAACCAATAACACGGAACAACCCCCTGTTCTGTGCGTGGCTCAGCCCTGTAAATAATGTATCGGTCAGTCTTGATGTCTACTGGCAGGGTGGGGTAGCGCTGAAAGTGTCAGATGGTTTGGGTGACGCGTGTTTGTTTGCGTTTGCGTCACAGTTTGCAGTGTGGCCGTCAGATGAAGCAGCTGACGGAGGAGTTTGAGGAAAGCAGGAAGACTCTGGCGCTGGAAGCCTCCAAGCTAAGACGGGTCAGTGTTTCTCATCGAACCCCCGGTTCTGGTGTAATACTGCTTACTCTGCCATTACTATAACACTAAAACACACAGAGAACAGCTATCGGAAGTTCTCTCTGGCTCTTTGTCGCTCCTTCCCTCTCTCTCTCTCTCTTTCTCTCGCTCTCTGTCTGTCGATGTCTATCACTCTCTCCCTCCCTATATTACTCTCTCTCTTACTCCCTATCTCTTGTTTCTTCAGAGCGGACTGGACAGCAATAAGCTTGGTGTGATGGGTGTGCAGGCTCAGCATCAGGCTGGTGGGGAGGTGGAGGCAGAGCGCCACACGGTGGCTGCTCTCGGACAAGGCAACGTCATTCTTAAAGGTACAGTAACCAACACCACCATTGTTGAGTATGACTTGCTGAATATTTATGATTATTGCAGTAACCATTTTTATAATACACTTCTGTTCTGTAGTTAAGATAAATCATATGATTTGAACCAGCCAGTATTCAATCAAAGCTTGAAATGAAACTTGAGTTGTATTCTTTATCATTACATTTAACACTACAGTCAACTCGATTATGATGATAAAGTCCATATGGTCACCCAGTCAGACCACTGAGGCTGCCCTGGGCCTCGCCTCTGCTCAGTCTCTGCATGAGCCAGGAGACATGTAGCCACCTGCTGGATGTTTCTTAAACAAACCAGCAGTGACGTTTCTTTTATAGGGTTGGTACCTGAAAACCTGTGCCGCTATGGCACCGGTTCTTTTACGACTGGTACCTACCAGAATGATGTGAATTGCAACGTAGATTTCGGTGCCTCTTCTTGCTGCCATGCCCGAGCTGCCGATTGAAATACCAACTCTCTGGTGCTCAGACACAGCCACACCCTCCTTTAACATTATTGCAAGGAGCACCCTGCCTGCAATCCTCTGTGTGATACTTTTCTTAGAATCGTAGTGGTCAGTAAAATATTGTCGTTGACTGAGGTTCTATTTATTATGTTACCCAGTATATTGATCAATTTCTTTGCATTTGCAATAAAAAAAATTGCAATTTTTTTCATTGTTTAAGTGTCAGTTCAGGCACTAAAATATTAAAGGTATTGTTGATGCACCAGTATCAGAAGAAGCTCCAACAATACCCAACCCTAGTACCAAATACAAATTGTGTACACGCAGTCCTCGGTCTACCTGTAAGCAACCAGGTCCCTAACCCCCGCCTACTTCCTTTTAAGAGTTGTATCAGCTGCTCCGTAGTGACCTATATCTGTAGTCACTGGTGGTATCTTTGAATGAAAGTGTCACCTAAGTGATGATATGAATACTAACGCTTATGAACGTCCCCCTCTGCTTCCCAGATGAGATGGGCAAGCCAGGCAGCGACGCAGGCATGCCTGGGATAGAGGACAGCGAGGTGGGGAAGATAGAGGAGCTGCAGTTTGGTGCGTACCATTTCTCGCCCCCATATCTGTCTTGGACTGGACCTGTAGTATAGCTCGCTTTAGTAAATAGTATATGGTAATGGATATTGGAGCACTGGTTTGAAATAGTACAGTACTAGTATGCTACTTCTGTACGGTAGAGTTCTAATTCAATACTCCACCATTAAATACCTCCACTGAATGAGTAACAAACTTCACAAAAAAAAGGGTTTTTCTGTTTTCTGCGTATGTCAATGTCGTTACAGCACACAAAGTCCATAATAAAGCATTTTTATAGGGCTGCCAAACCAGATTTAATGTCTTGCGATTGCATCGACGTTCAGTAATAAAATGATACTTAATTAATGGTAGCCATTGCCAGAGTTAACATGCATAGCCCGTTGTAGAGATTTTTAAAAATATTTTCTGCCGTTGTGAGTTTTTGCATAGAAGATAATATAACAAAAAATATTATTTTCTCGAACCCATGGTTAATAGCTTGTGAAGGCCTATTATAATGTTGCTACCTATATCATCTAAGCTAAGGGATCTAAGCATTTCAGTGTCATTTATAAAAAATTCCAGATCATCCATCAGATATAGGTGCGTGATGTGTACAAATATATGTTTCTAGTAGACTGTCCTGTATGAGCCAATTTAGCTTTTCTCCCGATCATTTCTGACCAATCAGGGCATCTCAGCTCTATTTATTTCGGGAATCCATCTTGCTTGTCAATCCCATGTAGCTAAGCTCTACCACAGGAGCATGAATGCAACACTTGGGGAGGGAGCGTTTGTTTGGGGTGTTACTTTCAAAACCTTTCTCTCTTCTGCTCTCTTTCCAGCTCTCAAATCTGGCCTACAGCAGCCTCTATAACCTGTTTTGTTTTGGTTACTTGAATGCACATGATTTTTATTCTAACCGACAATTTTTGACAGAGAGGATTTGATTAAACTCAAAACATTTTAGGGGACCCGGGACAGCCATAAGCTATCGCTTGCATTTCCCCCACGTCTAAACTTTTTTCAGTGGTAAACCCTGATGACATTTAAATAATTTAAAAAAGAGCTAGTGAAAGTGAATAACAGAATGGTGTCACACTACAGCACGGTATAATGCCAGTGCAGCAACTGTACAGTGACACTACGGTACAAGCATGCTACTTCAGGTCTGCACTATATCCGTCGCCCTCTGGACATCCTCCTGCATCACTCTATCTGTGATCCGCCTTCAAGCCGTCTTCATTTGAAACCTCATCCTCTTTTGTCACAGGAGTAAAAAAAGCACTCATCGCTCCGAAGCAGGAGGCTCCCAAAGCGGCGCTCGCAGTGCCGGCGGAGGTCCCCGCCAAGGGCTTCAGAGAGCAGGCCCTGGACCAGCCCCTTCTGCAGCAGGACAGAGTGGGGCTGGGAGGGGGAGCAGGCGGTGGAGGGGAGGAGGAGGAAGAGGAGGAGGAAGAGGAGGTGCAGGTGCAGCAGCAGGCGGCGGTAGCAGCAGCCGTGGTGGTGCCCCCTGGTCACATTAAGCAGCCGGTACCCCAGGCGGTGGTGGACAAGCCTGTTCTGTTCGACGAGGACAACAAGGCGGCCATGCGGGCCGATGAGTTTGGAGAACAGAACAACAGACAGCTCCAAGGTGCAATATTCTCCTGCCCTCGAACAATTCTAAATATCTAGCCCAAGG